>NC_051154.1:186690154-186872654 GCF_013339745.2 Dermacentor silvarum | reverse complement strand
TGCTATATGTGTAGACACCCGATGGTCTTGTGGGCAATGACAATCGTGGAAACTGTTGAAACACGTGCTAAACCAGAATACTTTGGCTAGTACGCTTTGTAGTACGCGAAGAGTATTCTTGAATGGGTTCAGCAACACCGAGAGGCTGTAGCGGAGAAATCCCCAAAATGAGGGCTCTGCGCAGCTCTAACAAAGAAGTCACTGACAATGGCCACACTCCACACCGTCCGATTTCCCCATTGGACGCACTCACCTCTTCACGTCGAATGAACTATACAAACATGCCTCAAGTTGCTATCCTCCAAACTGCCCTGGGCTATATCATCCAGCATGTGAGTTAGACAACTTTAATGAATATCCTGAAAATTGATGGCCTGGGTCTAGGCCGCGCCGGGGGCAGCAGAGAGACCCTGTCTTCTTGGTAGCTTCCCGGGCTTGCTGGATGACCCAAAGTTAGTCCTGGAGATTTGAGCTAGTCAGTGCGATATGACCCACATCTTTATTGACGGTTTCTCAACCCATAAGATCTCTTCTTGTGGCATTTTGGTTCCGTCACCAGGTCAACGGCTCTCGTACCAGCTTGAGAGAGAAACATCAAGTACAACAGCAGAACTTTATGGAATCCAAAAAGGTGTTCATCACACACGGCAGCTGCCAGGTCATTGGGCTATATTAACAGATTCAACATCAGCTCAACAAAATGATCGCAACATGAACAGGAGTCAGAACCATCATCCCGTAACTCGAGATACCGCGTACCTTCACCATCTAGCCAACGCCGCTGGCCATCCCATTACATTCCAGTGGGTTCCAGGTCACTGCGGTCTTCACGGAAATGAGATAGCGGATGAAGGAGCCCGCAGGGCTGTTCAGTACAAGTAATACACGAATGTATACTAAGTAATGCATCGGAGATGGCGAAAAGTCATGCTAGTACGTAAAGGAACCATGCCTTGACCCAACCGATTCACCAGCGTGCATTCCTCCACTCGGTAGACCCGGACTTGAGATCGAAACTTCCGCGTCAACTTCCCCGGTAGCAAAAAAAAAAAAAAAAAATCTTTGTATCATTATGTTTGTCTGCAACTGCATTTGCAAACAATTATTTGTGCCGACTTGGACAATCTATCAATCTCTACTGTGACAATGGTGGTGTTATAGAAACGGTAGTGCATATCATGCTAGAATACCGAGTCTATATAAATGAAAGAACATTTAATGAGAACGACATGGACAAAATTAGTCAGGCACCACTCACGCTGAGAATCACGTTAGGTCTATTGCTTGTAATATTAAGCGACGGCAGGCTTTAAGCTTGTTGTTAGCTTATCTTAGGGATATTGGCTTGCTTGACAAGCTTTATAAAATGCTGCATATACTCATTAGAGTGCAAATCATTTGCGGAATCCCGAAAGGTGGAGGAAGTATCTTGAAATGCAATCCCAAACCAGGATGAATTTTTCCTCAACTGAGCTTCGTGCTACATTCGGATGGATGACAATTTTTCCCTTTCATACACATTAGAATGACGAAATTTCATTTTCACATAACCTTCCTTTTGAATGCAACATAGCGAGCATGTGTAAATACCAAGTCCATCTTTCTCACATCTTTTTTTTTTCTTCCGCCCTTTCTCTCTTAGGGCCTTTCAATCCCTCATTCCCTCTCCCATGCACGTATAGGCGACATTACACACGTCGGCAGAATTCTCTGCATTTCATTAAAGAGCTTTATTTTTTTCCCTCTCTCCCCGTTTCCCAGTGATGAACTTGAAAAGCTGCTTACTCTTCGTGTGAGCGACTTGAGGGCTCCAGGACAGGTCGCGATTAATGGTAAGAGCCAAAGATCAATAAATTTCTTTATAAGCAATTGTATGGTTACTAACAGACACGTTGTAGGGCGCCATGGGTTTTCGCGCGAACGCGACTAATGGGAATTTTTTGCCAGGTCTTCTAATCCTTGTCTCGCAAGGTACGTGCGCGTGTACACAGTTGGAGTTGTTTCACGCCTGATACCCAAATGCAAATACCGTATGCTTAAACTGAGGTGATACCCGTCCGTGGCAGTGATTATACTAGTCCTAAAAGAACGAGGTTGGAAAGAGTGCTACTCGAAACCCCACGCTGTGGGACTACAGGGATCGATTGTTTCAGGCCAAGGATGCAGGGAGCAATTTGTCGACGACGAAACAGAGTATGCACTTGCTTGTGAATACACTTTAACTGGATGTATTGCTGAATCTAGTTTAAAGAATAATGTTTTTGCCCCTGGAGGAATACACATTCATCGGACTCGCTAAATCCGATAAGGAGCACGATATAGGGGAAAAGGAAAAAGCACTTCCATCAATACATCAAAGATTGATTTGCGGGAAGCACTGAAAATAATTTCATACTGAAATTATATTTAGTGCTTCCGAGGCTGCATCGCATCTTCAAAAAATAAAGTCAATTATTCCTTTGAGGAACCCACAAGGTTCGTCTGATTGGTCTTGGACATTCTATGACGCGGTAATTTATGAAAAATAGTTGACTAAACGAAGTTGCAATACTTTACGTAAAGATGGTTTTTGAACATCACGCAAGAAAAACATGCGTGAAAAAAGATGCCTGACAAAAAGGTGAGCAAGTCCCAGGCCACCACGTTCAAGTGAAGTCAAGAGGGTTTTCACGACTCATACACACCCAACGCGAGCTCCAAATAAACGTGGCAAGAACTCTGTGCAGCGCTTGCAACTGTAGCCGTGAGAATTGCAATACCTAAAAGGTGTACATGAGAGGAGCCACAAGAAATAAGTTGAAAGCTTCAACACGACTTAATATGGACATGTGTCGTTCCTAATATGAACTAGTTTTGCGACGTACTTCTTTGACTTCCGCTGACCAATTAACTTTGCTATTCCGGTACTGGCAGTGAGGTACGGGAGAGAGAGATACCGAAGGTTTTTCTTGCATTATATTCCTGCAAAGCGAGTTGACATCGGGAATCATCGGCCGAACCAAAAGCCTGAACTCTTGTCAAAATTAACCCTGAAAATAGGCTTTTTGCAAGGTTTATGGGGCTCTGGCGCACCAAAAAAAAAAAAAAAAAAAAAACTCGTTTTCTTTCTTTCTTTCTTTCTTTCTTTCTTTCTTCTTTCTTTCTTTCTTTCTTTCTTTCTTTCTTTCTTTCTTTCTTCTTTCTTTCTTTCTTTCTTTTTGGTTTGTTCAAGCCAAATTCACTACAAAATTGCCTTCGGAGACACGGCCAAAGGCTCCAGTAAGCTTATCACCAGTAAGATTATACATTCATAATTTTGTTTTTGATTTCATGGCTGTGCTATGAAGATAAACAATCTCGAAGTTTTTGGTCATTTCGAGACGTGCTGTTGCAACGAACTGAAAGAGCAGTCTATCAACTTCGTAAAACACCTGGCATGTTCCAGTTTACAGAGTCGTTTCTTCGGAAATTATTTTTCTCTTCGCAAGAACGCCCTAAACTTCAACGATTCCCATTGGCTCCCGTACTTGAAATTATCAGTCGGAAAAACAGTGGGATGTTGGAATAGGCACCTAGAGTCTATGTCCTATGGACATTTTTGAATAACGGTCTCTGTGATTTGTTATCCGCGAGAAACAATGCTGTTCCAAAGAAACCGCGCCTGCTTCCAGCTCGCGGTCGGTAGGGGTGCTGGTTTATGGTCTTAATTTCTGGTCTCGAGCCACAGGTCAGCATGGCCAGAGGAACAAGTTTTTGAGTAGTATTCAACTTAGAACTCTACGAACAATTACGCCGCTTACTGAGGACCACATATGCCTAATTCTGTTGCAGTGACTGAAAGTAGTTCACCCCTCGCGGTGGCTCAGTATCTGTGGCGTTCTGCTGCTGAACACGAGAGCGCGGGTTCGATTCCTTGCCGTGGCGGTCGCACCAGGGGGTCAATGTTAATCTGGAGTCCTACCTTACGGCCTCTTTCGTAGTTATAGTGTCACTTTGAAGCACTATACCAAAAATAAATAAATAAATAAATAAATAAATAAATAAATAAATAAATAAATAAATAAATAAATAAATAAATAAATAAATAAATAAATAAATAAATAAATAAAAGATGCTCCACTGTTTACGGTCTCGCAGACTTAGGACTGTGAACAGAGTCCGACACTTTTATGTTAGGGATAGTAAAAATCGGTAATAAAGACCTACTAAAGCTTTCCATGGGGAAATTGAGACAAAATTTCTGTAGAGGTATCGTAAATATAGTTCTCCGGGGTGTCGGTTACGGAAAAAACTATATAAAAAATGTGGCCTTCGGCGACAGACGCCGTTTTTTTTTTTTTTTTCTCGAGGTCCAAAGTTGTTTTCACGACTGGAGTGGTTCCGAACATCTCCGTCTGGCGGTGGTTTGATCCTTTCACACTGTTGGCCTGATCGGCTTCTTCACCTCCCAGGCCCTTTTCTGTTTTGCTGCGACGTCGCAGCAGAATTAGACGGATATAGAGGAGCGCACAAAGGAACACACGCTCTGTGTGGGATCATTTCACGGGACAGCGGTCGCAAAGAAACGCGCTGAAGCGTATAATCACCCTCTCGAGAAGCGCTGCCCCGCAAAAAATGCAGGTGCCCGGCACCGGTCAACTAAGAAAGCGCAGACGCTGAATGCCGCATGCGGGCGCGTTCCTCACCGCAGGCAAGTCGTTGCGGTTTCATTGCGGTGCGGGGCGTTGTAAGCACTCGAGAACCCGCCGACACGGCGCCAACATTGGCACCTATTTTCTCTGTGCTTGGATGGAGAGAGTTGCATCCACGTATGCTGCGTATAGAGACTACCAACTGAGACCCCTTCCTGCGTTCCTACCATCGCGCGAGTGCCAGACGAAAGACAGAAAAAAAGACAGAAAAAAAACAGAAGAGAAAATCTTTGCACTGCTTTGGCTGTACTGCGCCTCACCGACCGCACCTTTTCACTGGTCTTTCTAAATGCAGTCCAAACAGCGGTAGTGTTGCACTGTCCGAGCAAAACCAAGCCTTTCGCTTCTCTCGCTCGTTCTTCTCCTGAAGTCTAAAAGGTCTCTTGCTGCCAGAAAGCAATATTAAGGCTTTCTATGTATCTCAGGTTTGACTTACGCATAACGGAGCGCGAGGGAGACGGGGGTACTGAGAGAGAGAGAACTGTGAGGCTTCCGAAATGCCATATTTCAGAAGCAGCACAAAAATGTCGCCAGCAACAAAAGCAGACCCCTTTTGTATAGGCGGCTTCCTTTACGACCTGCAAGATTCCCATTCAACGTCTCGGTTCCCTTTGCATGACAACTGCACGTTCGAAAGCGGAAATTTGTCAATGGTGGAGTCCCATTCGTGTCGAAACCGCACGAGCCTCGGTTTTGCATCAAGTGGCCGCCGGACTTCGGCTTGAAAGGATTCTAGTCGAACAGCAAGTTCGCGCTGTCGCAGGTCACTTTTTCTGCGAATCTGTTGGAAGTTCGATGTGGCAGGAAGAGCTTATAATACGCGAGAGTGCACGTGTCAGTGACCGATTGCTTTCGAACGTACGAGGTTTCAATGTGCTTACGAAACGCGGATGCTGCTTAGTGACTGAGGTGAGATAACAAAGACTGGACTTCCCTTATTGATGGGAAAAAAATGGGACATATTCAAAAGAAAAAGTCGACGGAAATTCGCCTGTCAGCAACGTCAAGAGGGATGCTGTGGAAAAGTTTAATCCCCTCCTTTCGTTATATACCATATGTTTTGCAGTTGTGGTGGCCAGTGCATCACTTTGTTTTACGCTGTACGTACCAGCAGGAAAACGCCTGTACGTATTTCTGTTCCTTCTTCATTTTTGGTTAGCATATTTTGTGGCTCGGTATGTACTCGATTTTGTGGCATGCCTTGAAGGCCTGTAGTCTCGGTTGCTGGAGGGAAATATTGAAGCGCATGAGTCAGAAAACAACATTTTGAAATAAAACGAGACACCGACCACAAAAGAGTTAGTAAGGTTAACATTCTGGCTCCCACACGGGAGCCTTGCTAACAAATGAGACTAAAAGCCATAAAATAGTCGCTTAAGAATGCCGTACGACGTGTCCACGACACCTGGCGTACACAGGTGGCAAATTTCCATCATTTCGATTAAGAGTGTTTTTCGTGGTTTGAATACGAAGCGACTGTAGATAAAGACGCATGTTTCGGTTGTTTTCTTTGGCAATCACACATGCCTGATCCCAGTTAATAGCATGCCCTGACGAAATACAATGTTCAGAAAGCGCACTCCAAAACACGTGTTGGAACTTGACGTCGTTTGTGATAACAATCAATCCATCATTTATTTATCGTGGCCAGGAACAACCATGAGGTCTAATAATAATAATAATAATAATAATAATAATAATAATAATAATAATAATAATAATAATAATAATAATAATAATAATAATAATAATAATAATAATAATAATAATAATGATGATGATGATGATGATGATGATGATGTGACGTGAGAATATGACTCGTACTTACTATGAGAGGTGGGCAAAGAATCGGGTGGATTTTACGCACAGTTAATAAATTCAGAAAATGAGCTTGAAAATGTAAAACTTCGAATAAAGGAGTAGTGCGTAATAGAGAAGCGAAACCAGGTGAGGGCAACTATACTTTAATAGAAATAAAAAGAACATTCATTGGACAATATAGAAGGCAGGCATTTTAGAAAATTTACAATATGAATTGTAAGGAAAGTAAAAATTAGCATGGTATACATTTTGTTGCAGGAATAGAATCACTCACACCTCTCCAAACACATCCCTGTGACTAAAACCCAGTGCCGAGGCCCAGAGGGTGTGTAATACTCTAACACCTAAAATCAAGCCTAGTTGGTGGGCATGTTGGAGCAGCAGGGATGCAACCGGCCATAAACCCGTTCCTTTTCTTGGTGCAGTTCGCTGCACTTGCGTCAGGATGGACCAGCTGCCCGGACAAATGCCCGACGCAGACCAGCCGACTCGCTGTGGCGCTTTCGGCTGTGCACTGCGCAACTGTGTCGCCGGACGAACTTCACGCAACTGGAAGGGCGTCATCCATATCTGATGCATTATCAGATACCCAATGTCCTGCTTTGGCGTCTAATGCTCGATGCGCGATACCGGAAATGTTCATCTACGCACGAGTTCTGGCCCCTCATATCGATGCTTCACTATCGTCAGTGACATCACCCCTATCCGACTCTTTAAAACGCCAGCGGCTTGCTGAACCTTCCAGTGGGCATATTGGAGCAGCAGGGATGCAGCCGGCCATAAACCCGTTCCTTTTCTTGGTGCAGGTTGGTGAAGCTCCTTTTTATTATTGTAAAAAATCGAATAATGCATTTCTGCTGCTCCTACCATGCCCCAGTGTTTTTTACACCATTACTTCTGATTGTTTCAATGTTATCAAACTACTAATATTGTGTGGGGACATTGAAGAAAACCCTGGACCCGATGACCTGAATTTACCACTGGAGTTAGCAGTTGTTAAAACTATTGTTGCACATGTTGACTCGCGTCATGATGAACTAAGGATAATGCTTGACGACGTCAAAAAATGTCAAACCGCCGTAGAACAAACTGTGTCTGACATTAACACTAGACTTGCCATCGTAGAGGACCGCGTAAATAATTTAAGTGAGTGCCAAACTAATGGCCTGCAACGAGTAGTTGTGGACAGTTCGCGAAGAAAGTGCCGAGCTTCTGAGCAGGCTAGACGATTTTGAAGACCGCGCACGTAGGGAGAACCTAATTTTTTACGGTCTTGCTGACTCGTCAAGTGAATCCTGGGCTCAATCGGAAAAAAAGTTAAAGCTCTTGTATGCAGTAGATTAGGTATGCAATTATCATCTGACAGTATATCTCGAGCCCATAGATTGGGAGCATTCGTAGCTGCTAAATGTCGACCAATAATTGTAAAATTTACAAGCTTTGAAACAAAAGATGCTATATTTTCTAATAAGGGCAAACTTAAAGGCTCAGGTGTAAGCATTTCTGCAGACTTTTGCAAGGCAACCCATAATTGCCGAAAGAAAGTTGCCGAGTATGGCAAGGCAAGCGGACAGCCGTTTTCCTTGCGTCACAATAGGATGTTCATAAACAAAAAAATGCTTCATGTACTCCTCGCAAACCGATACTGTGTACGAAATTCCCTCATATTCAGATCGTTCTCCGCTTTCGTCATTTGCTTCTACGTCACGGCAGGATAATCCACCAAAGAGATAGCACAAGTCTTCTAAGAGGGGCGTGTCTACCGTAGGCAACATATCTTTTGTCTTTACAAACATTAGAACTGGTGTCATTCACAAACGAGATGATTTGTCTTCTATCGTTGATGATTGTGCCACAGATGTGGTTGTACTGACAGAAACTTGGCTTTCAAGTAAAATCACTGATAATGAAATTTTACACTGCCACAATGATTATAAATTGTTTAGATCTGATCGAAATGGAAGAACAGGTGGTGGTGTGCTTATTACAGTATCAACGCGTCGTTTCTGTCAAGTTATTCCAATCATATCTCCACTAGTAATTGTGTGCGCATGCGTTCGTTTCGGACGTCACGAAGTAATTATTTGTGCCTGTTATCGCGCACCTCAGTCTTGTTCCACGTTCTGTGATTCTTTACAGGAGGCTTTAAATAACATTCTAGTACGATACCCAAATACTCCCCTTCTAGTTTTAGGTGATTTTAATTTCCGAGATATTTTGTGGGATAGAAACCATGGCTTTATTTGTACGCATACTAATGAAAGTTCTAATTTTGTTAATCTCTGTCACGATTTCAATTTAACCCAATTAGTAAAAAAAGCCTACGCGAGTTTCTGCTACCTCATCAAACGTGCTAGATTTAGTCCTTACTTCAATCCCAGATGTTTTTTCAGCATTTACATATTTGCCTGGGCCAAGCGACCATTGTATCGTTCACTTTCTTTGCAACTTTCCTTTCGAGCGAGCGCCACAGCACAGCAAAATCATAAGAGATTATGCTAGAGCGAATAGCGCCGCTACTGACGTCGAAATGCAATCTTTTAGCGAATCGTTCCTGCGCTTCTACACGTATAATAGTGTAGAAGAGAACTGGGCAGTTTATAAAACAAAAATGCTTTCGCTTATCGAGAGACATGTGCCTTTGCGTAAAATTTATTCCAAGTTTCGCTCTCCTTGGTTCACTCCGCTGCTCAGCCGTCTACGAAACAAGAGAAAACGAATTAACAGAAAAGCAGTATCAAGTGATAAAGCTGGCCGGTGGGCAGCTTATCAAAACTGCGTCTCTGATTACATGCGTGAACTTGAAGCGGCCAAGCGCAATCTTTTCAAGCACTCTTCCTTCGCTGCTTCGAAATAAACCGCGTAAATTTTGGGAAGTGGTTAGCGGTAAACCGAAACAAAATGGCCAACTATTTGATGAGACGGGGAACGTCATACCATCTGATATGTGCTGTGTTGCTCTGCATAACCTATTTAAATGTTCGTTTTCTGATGATCAGTCTTTTTCATCACCCGTATTTAATAACCCCTTGTTTGCCACGATGGATACCGTAATCATTGACTGGGTTGGAATAACAAAACTCATAGAGAATCTAAAGGTATCTGCACCCGGCCCTGATGAAATAACTGCTCAGTTCTTGAAATGCACTGTGACCCACTCATCTATCATTTTATCTAAACTTTTCAAGCAGTCATTAGAATGCGGTGTGCTGCCAAACGACTGGAAGACGGGGAAGGTGGTGCCTATTCCAAAACAAGGTAACCCTTCATGCGCTATCAACTACAGACCCATTTCGTTAACCAGCATTCCCGGGAAACTTCTGGAACACACCATTTTCTCAAATCTCGTGCTATTCCTTGAATCTAACAACTTTTTTAGTGAATATCAGCATGGTTTTCGAAAAATTTTTCATGTGAGACACAACTAGTTATGTTTACTAATGACCTGTTCTCATCTCTAGACCGAGGTTCTTTCATTGATTGTATCTTTTTAGACTTTGAAAAATCCTTTGACACAGTATCGTCTCCTTCTTCTGAAATTAAACAGACTTAACATTGACCCCTATTTACCTAAGTGGATTGAATGCTTTCTCGACAAACGAACTCAGTTCGCATCTGCTAACAATTCCGTTTCACCAACCTGTTTTGTAACTTCTGGCGTGCCCCAAGGCTCAGTCCTTGGGCCTCTTTCATTTCTTATTTACATTAACGATCTGCCGGAGAAATTGACGTCTAACATCCGTCTTTATGCTGATGACTGTGTTATTTATCGTGAAATAACTAACCCAGATGATTCATTTTTACTTCAATCTGACCTTAACACCATTTCTTCGAGGTGTAACCAGTGGTTAATGAAATTAAACGTCAAAAAATGTAAAATGATGAAAGTTTCGTGTGGTAATGCTGTTTCTACATCCTCATACAAAATTAACAAAACTATTCTGTCCTCTGTCACTTCCTATAAATATTTAGGTGTTCACATTACTAACAGCCTGTCATGGCAAACTAACATTGAATACGTGACAAACTCCGCCAATCGAACACAAGGTTTTTTACGTCACAATTTTTCTCGCGCGCCCTCTTCCCTCAAACTTACATTATATAAAACGCTAGTAAGATCTAAACTAGAGTATGCTTCATCAATTTGGGATCCCTCTACAGCACAGCTAACACACTTACTTGAAGCCATTCAGAGCCGCTCTGCACGTTTTACTGTCTGCAATTATTCCCGCAGTGCCAGTGTATCCGCCATCAAAACTAGCCTTCATCTGCCAGACCTATCATCAAGAAGGAAACTCGCCCGATTATCACTCTTTCATAAAATGTACTATACTAACCCAGAATTAAAAAAATGACCTTTTTATATCACCCCCTTATATTTAATCGCGAATCGACCACAACGTCAAGGTACAAGTACCAACTTGCCGCACAAACCTTTTCTTCAATTCATTCCTGCCCAAGACAGCATCCGAATGGAACCACCTACCCGCCTCGGTCGCCAGCAATCCGGTTCATTCATCCTTTCAGACTGCTGTATCTAACATTTTATAATGATTCACCACTCCTCTCTGTAACGCCATCAGGCATTGAGAGTATGTTAAATAAATAAATAAATAAATAAATAAATAAAACTAATCGGAGTCCCGAGAAGTCGTTTGCTTTGTATTATAAACCGGCGACCATCAATCAATTTCAATGGTCAATAGATTCAATTTTCTGACATAATTGGCATAGCGGAAACATTACGAGACCCGACCTGTGTTATTGTAGGTTTAGCAAGAGAATATGGCATCGTAACCTAGTAATCATAACCTCCACTTTACAGCGCCGCTGTTTACCTCTAGCCCCCGTATGCATCCCCCGCATGCGTTCCCGGGGGGGGGGGGGGGGGGGGGGGTTACGCTGGGCGCCGTACGTCCATATCACGGCGCGTAGACTGAGAGAGAGAGGAGTTGGGGAGAAGAGGAAAGAGTGTGGCGACGGCGCTCCAGCAATGGAGACGGGTAGGGGGAGAGGGGGAAAGTGTGTGGCGACGGCGCCTGTGCACGTGGCCTGCGCTTCTGTGGTCATAATGTCACGCGCGTCGGAGGTGCCGGCACGGCTGCAGCAGCGGTTGTGGCAGATGCATGGGAGGTGCGTTGACCGTGGCGGGGCTTGTGTGGCGTGGTGTGGTGGTGTATGAAAAAAAAATGTATGATTTCATAATGTACGCAGCCTAAACAGCTTCATTGGTAATCCGTCCCGAATGTTGCGGCTTCAAGAATTTTTCTTGATGGGCACCCCTCATTTTCCCAGGGAAACCTCAGATGTTGGAATTCTGTTATAGACGTTATTGATAATTCGATAGAATTTGTACGTATTTAACATTTTCGGTACCTCATCATTGTAATGTACGCCGATACTGAGAAAATATAAATTATTGGCCTATTCAGGGACACTCGCGATATAGCGAATGGGCGATTTCGTTTAAATACAACCCGCAGTGACCCGGTGCCTATAATAATCTAATAGGATTTATCTACGGGGGAACTAATGATCGGAACGCTTTTAAGAGGGGCAAATTTGATGAAGCTGCAAGAGAAGAACAAATTGAAAGAGAGTCTGTGATAGTCGCAGCAATGAATGCACCCAGAGGAAGTTTATGCAGCGCGCGAGTCATCATCAAAAGCTCAGCTTCAGAAACGGCAGTAAAATTGAGTAGTCTTAAAGAAAACGACCATGCAGCCAATTGAAAGGGAGAAAATACCTACCCCAGCCTTCGCACTCACTAAAGCGCCTGCAGCTTTTACGTTCTTAACTTGCACATGGGCAAGATAACCTTGCAATGAGCTATTTAAATACTTGAATGAGTGAAATTCGGGATTTGGGGTGACAATAGCATCAAGTTCAATTTTAATATTCCGATACAATTCTTTTGATTGAATTACAACTTTTATATGAGCATATAAATGTTCTAATTGCCTCTGTACAAGAATGATCTGTAGAGATCGTTTGAGTGAGAAATCAGTTTTAAAAATGTTTGTAATTTTAGGATGCGGAATTTACAAGGTAATGTTGGTATAGGCACGCTTCCTGATATAAACCACTGTTCACCACAAACCTAGGGAGCCCCTGACACCGACACAGGGCTTCACTTTCTAAGAAGACCGAAGGCTTAGTCTTATAAGAAGGGCTGCAGAAAATATCACGCACCCGAACTGTAATTTTGGACGCGCGTACATTTTATATATCATTAGCAGAGTGCTGCACATCCATATTGCCAGTTGCTAACCCTATGAAGGAATCATATAGGGCGCGCATTTCTTCAGACGCAACCTACTCAATATGAGGAATTCAGTTGAGCTTCCCATCATATGTGACGCCTAGACATTTAAGGGAAAACACGGGGAATGCGGGAGATGGGAAATTCAAGACGATTCACGAGAACGAGATGAGAGCAGGAGCCAACGTTTGGACAAGTGGACTTTTCTTCTTCAAGGCGACATATGCTCTCCTCGACATAGTATATATAGGTAGGGTTCTTCTAAAGGGGAGAGAAGGTAAGGCGGGTGGGTGAGGTAACAAGCGAGTGTGTGTACACCCTCGCCACTAACACACTATCGCTTGTTACCCAGGTTGACACCAGGTTAACCCAGGTTAACACCGGGGTCGTACAGACGGCCCCTGTGTTTATCTGGATTAATCCCGACAATTCATAAAAGTCTTTCTCAATTATTGGTTACGTCTTTGTGTTTCTTAATGAGATTACACACACGTTCGGCTGCGACGGAGAGAACGACATCCCTGACGGTATGCCCGCAGTCCGCCATTGTCGCACTGATGCTTGCGATTCTTCAAAATTAAATTGCTTCAAGATTAAATCTGTCCGTCACGTAAGACAATGAATGGCTCATACCCCCTTAATCAATGGCTTAAATCCCCGTAAACGCAGCCTCCCCATTACTTCGACAGAAGAGAAGTGAAATTATACAACAAACGCGGCAGCAGTGGCACGAGCGCGTTCGCGCGTTTGCGCTGAGGGGCGCCAACGAGGCAGCTGTGGAAGAAGACGGCGATGCTGGAGCCATTGCTGATGATGATAGTTTTCGGCGTACAGGGGACAGATGGACGAATCGGCTAGCCACATACAGCTTCGCTGTAAAAATGCGGATTTGCATGCGATGAATGAAGGGATCGAGGTCAAATCCGCTGCAAAGCAAATAAGCTTGAAAGGTGCAGCACTATGGACACGGAAAAAGTGCGGAAACACCCGCAAAACGTCGACATGTATAGTCGGCTCGTGGACGTAATGCACCGAAGGGATGTCATTCCTACAGCCGCTAGTTGGGGCCAATTTTTCCTTCTGTGCCAGAAGCGACATGACCTTTTTGTTAAGGCGACCTGTCTAAGGTTCTGGAAACTCCAAGCAACACTTCAACTGCTGCGGATGATAATAATAAATCGTGGAATTCACGCATAGCATATTCCGCCCAGCGTTCTTCTACCTTTCGCGCCAGACACCTTGACGCAAGACTATACTGAGCTATAAAACGCCGGTACTTGCATATTATTATTATATTTTTCTAAATTGATCATGACGAAAATTAGCTCAAGGTTTAAAGCACAAAATTGTGAGTGCAAAAAGCGGTGACCGGAAGAGATGCAGCTTTTCACCCTGCTGTCTTCTCCTCTGCATGCATTGTCACGAATAATGTGGTCGTATAGTATGCCACGCGATCATCGCAATGGCTGGTAATGGAAACCGCAAAAAGGAGGCCTTTTCTTTCATAGCATTCCCGCCAAACCGCAAAACGTGGAATAGCATGGAAGCTCTGACCACCCGGCAGTCGCAGGCGAACCCTGTGGCAACAAAGCGCTTTCCACCGGCCCGCTTCCAATTCCAGTTTTTTTCTTTCTTTTCTTTTCTTTCTTTTTTTTTTTTTTTTTGCTGGCGCATTCTGTGCGGTGCAGGCTGCTGCCCGACGTCCCGCAAAAAAAAAAAAAAAAAAAAAAAGGAAAACGTGATGGCTAAGGCACCCGAGGTTTTCTTGAAAGTGCGTCTCCGGGCGTGCAAAATTTACGCAAGGCGCGCAGGTCCCGATATCCCCACCGCCACTGAATAAATCCTCTCTGCCAGCGCGACCGCGCCCCGTTGCCCGCTTCCTTTGACGTCGAGCTCGGGCACAGGAGAACTCCCCCGCATGATTCCCCGTGCACAAAGACGGGCCGACCTTTCTTCCTACTGTCTCCGCCCATAGTTTATCATTCTCTTGGCGACCCGAGAGCCGTAGTGAAACGCATCTTGCTGCTTTCACATCGCCCAAGCGCCAAGTTTCCCTAACATAAATTTCAGCTGGATTTCTGTCTAGTATCACTGAAGGTTCTTGAACGTCTCTTGACTTTGAACTGATGTATGATTATGAGCGCAGAGTTGCTTTGAATTTCACACCCACTTAATTGAAGAAAGTGTCTCCTCACCTGAACACGGAGAAAATAGTACTCGATTGAACGCAACGGCTAAATCTGTAGGCAACAGATAGATCAATATGCTTTTGAGAATCTCATAATGACATCAATTTTTTTACCTATAAAAGTTGCGTTTACCAGGCGTCGAGTACACCAAGGCTTCCAAAACACTGTAAATGCAAATGAGTATATTAAAAAAAGGAATCTAGAAAGTCACAGGAAGCACGAGATCGAAATGAGCAAATTGACATATTTCAGCATTCCGTGGATGCTATCAATATTGGAAGCCTTATAAAAGTGTTTCACATAACTGAAGCCAAGCTATAAAAAATGTGGTACATTGTGGTAGATGGATATGACCACCGGCATATTGTTCGGTATCGCCATTGAGTTGCTCAGAATATTTCTTCTCCTACATTTAACTGACAATTAGTTCTGACCAATTATGAAACGTATTGTGTATTTATTTAGGACGTAAGTTATGCTTAAAAACGTTGTAGGGCGTGTTCATAAGCAGCTGATGGAGTTCCTTGAGTGAGATTATCTTTTACCTAGTTCTTGTCTTCCGGCTTTGAAAAAATCCCGTAATGTATGAAAATATGACCTGACTACGCATATTCGTGCCAGTAGTTTAGTGCTCTCAAGCATTTGAAAGTACGAAAAGCGCATATAGTCTTCGAAGAAGCGACAGACCATGGCATGGAGCTGTAAGGTGCTGTAAGAGGGAAACTCGCCTGTATCGGAACTCATAAGGGATAAATCAGTGCCAAAAGCCAAATATTGTTCTACATAAAATCGTTCTACAATCGTCCATATTTAAAAGTGTTTTTCCGAGCGTGAAAGAAGCCTGTGAATACACGCAAAGTGCCTCGAGTGGCCAGCCGCGCGGCAATTTTGCGCGTATTTGTGGGCTTCTTTCACGCTCAGAAAAACACTTTTATGTATAGCACGTATTGAGCAACAGAAATCTGTATCGGGGGTTTTTCATGTTGCACTACAACTTTATAATTGAGACTTCGATAATTAGGACAGTACTTCACGAGTTAGGTAAATAATTACAATTCATTACTTAAATCTCAGTAACGAAAAAATTACTGGCGGTTACTCCACTGTATTGGAAACAATATGCACTGTGCTTTCTTGGAGTTACGCAATTGCTCTTTTATAAAACTTGGTGCATGATAGTTGGGACACCCTGTGTATATACGTATTTAGATGACTGGGGCCACTGGGTATGTGCCCATTCTTGGTCAGTCCCCCATAGTAGTAGTAGTAGTAGTAGTAGTAGTAGTAGTAGTCAAACTTTATTGTAATCAGAAACCGGACAGGCTCCTACCCCAGTCCACAGAGGGGGTAGGGGGTTAAAGACGAAGTTTGTCCAGCAGGGTGGTGCTCCTATTCCAAGGCCCCACTAGCACGGGCCATCCGCTCAGCTCGTTGGATCAGTCGTAGCTGATCTTCCAGGGCCGGGCTAGACAGCAGCGCCTCCCATTCGTTCCACGTGCCGTTTGTTTCGCGTTCTTCTCCGTGTTCTGCACACTCCCACGTGATGTGAAAGAGTGTTGGTGTTGCTCCACACCACGGGCATATGTCTCTGTATGCCGTGGGGTAGATTAGGTCGAGTGTGTGCAAATTTATGCAGGTGTTCGTCTGTAATCTTCGCAACATGGTTGCCTCCGCAGCGCTTAGTTTACCGTGCGGGGTGGATAGATCTTTCTATTTTCTCTGAAGTATTTCAGAATCGTTGCAAAGCAAGGGTCTAGGGGTGTAGGGTCCTCTATTGCAGAGTCTGGGGTGGCACGGTGATTTGTAAAGCCTCGAGCCTGTATTTGTAAAGATTTGATTTTGATTGAGATATGTAAAGCCCCTTAGATAGTTTCTGCAAGCTTTCTGTGAGTCTGTGATTATCGTTAATGGAGCGTTTCGTGTCCAGCCCTCTTTTATTGCGAGCGCAATTGCAACCTCTTCTGCTGCTGTTGTAGAAGCGCGATCTATTGAAGCTCAGGCTGTAACTTTCCCTCTACGGTCTCTGACCACTGCCACCGCCTTCCTTGCATCTGTCTGATAATGCGCGGTGTCAGTGAATCTTGCCGTATTCATGTATTTTGTCATTTTTTCTATGTCTGGTGCCCTAGCCGTTTTCCTCCCAGCATGCAGGGTAGGATCCATGTTATTTGGTATGGGGGATACCGTGTACCATACTCTAAGTTCGCTGGGTATCTCATGAGTTTCTTGATGTTTTTGTATGAGTGCATCACGCCCTAACTTGCTTAAGACTTCTCTGCCTGCTGGAGTCTGGAGCAGGCGATTTTCTTGTGCTCGTAGCTGTGCCTCGGTTAATTCTTCAATCGTGTTGTGTAGACCAAGCGCCAGTAGCTTGTCGTTTGAAGTATTATGAGGTAATCTTAGAGCAGTCTTGTAGGCCATTCTTATTATTTGGTTAGCTTTTTCTTTCTCTTCCTTGTTCATATTATGATAGGGGAGTGAGTGTGTGATGCGACAGACGACGAGACTTCTTACCAATCGGAGGGTATCTTGTTCTCGCATCCCCGTACGATTGTTTGTTATACGGGCGATCATGCGTGAGATCTGTTGCACTGCTGATTTGAGGGTATTTAGTGTGTGCAGGCATCTCTGATTAGCTTGCAGCCACATACCAAGTATTCTTATGGTATCTTTCTCTTGAATGATTTTTCCTTCTAGCTTGACTTGCAGCTTTAGACTCGGGTCCGTCCTTAGTGATTTTCTCTTTGTAAACCGGATAAGTTCCGACTTTTCCGCTGAGCATTGGAGTCCCCGTAGTCTCGTGTACCCTGCTATGGTGCTAGCTGCCTGTTGTAGTCTATCTTCTTTCTCCGCTAGGCTACCTGTAGTTATCCATACGGTTATGTCGTCGGCATATATCGTATGTTGTAGACCGGCGATTTCTTTGAGTTGCTTTGCAAGACCTTTCATGGCAACGTTGAAAAGTGTGGGTGAAATTACCGCCCCTTGTGGTGTTCCTTTGTTTGGTGGCCGAATGGTGTCGGATTCATAATCCCCCATCTTGATTATTGCAGTTCTCTGATTAAGGAAACTCTGGACATATTGAAATATCCTCTGTCCACAGTTAGTTTACTCCAGCCCTTCAAGTATTCCTTTGTGACTGATGGTATCGAAGGCTCCTTTTATGTCAACGGCCATAATGACATTTTCCCCTACCTTTGAGACGTTCGTTAGTACTTCATCTTTTAAGAGTAGCATGATATCTTGCGCTGAAAGGTGTGGGCGAAAGCCAAACATTGTGTTGGGCATCAGTTCGTTGTACTCAAGATGATTTAGGAGCCTGGCGTTGACCACTCTTTCAAAGATTTTTCCTAAGCAGGACGTAAGCGAGATCGGTCTCAGGTTCTCGATGCTCAGCTTTTTTCCTGGTTTAGGCACCATGACCACAATCGCGTGTTTCCATTGTCGTGGCACAGTGCCTCCAAGCCAATGTTTGTTAATGTATTTTGTGAGAGCTACAATGGCTTCGTCATTTAGGTTTCTGATCATAACGTTAGTGATTCGATCAGCACCCGCAGCCGTGTTCTTTTTTGTACTAAAGATTGCTGCTCTGACTTCTGCCTCCGTGAAAGGCTTGTCTAGCTCAGGTTGCGGTGATTCTTTATACCTTCCGTGGTATGGAGGTATCTTCCCGTCTTCCCCAAAGTATTTTTTATGGATGGCTTGAATGAGATCTTCTTTTGTGCCAGGGTTTAAGTGTATTAATCTTTCGATGGCTTTACTATTTTCTTTTTCGTCTTTGTTGGGTCAACCATGGCTTTAAGTATGTTCCATGTTTTGGCCGTACCCAGGGTTCCGTTGAGTAAATCACAGAATCTGGCCCAATTGGTTGAGGCTAGTTGATTGGCGTATTCGTCTGCACGCTGGGTGATATCTCTGATTTTTGCCTTTAATTTGCTGTTACGCTTCTGCCTTTTCCATCTTTTTGTAAGGCTTCTCCTTGCTTCCCAGAGATGTAATAGGTGGGAGTCGACCTCAGGCGCCTGGTTTGTTCTTGTTATTTCCTTTGTGTACCTTTCTTTTTGATTTCTTATTTCGTCGCACTATTCATTTAAGTTTGCTATGTCTGTGGCGGACATCCGTTTTTTCAGTGATTTTCTAAACGCATGCCAGTCCGTTATTTTGGCTGCGCCAATCTTTTTACGTATTTGGTTTGTGTGTATCGTGGTGCATATAATATAGTGGTCACTGCCTAGATTTTCTAGGATGTTGCACCACTCCACAGCCTGACAATTTTTGCACATGGTTAGATCCGGACTTGTGTCATTGGATTTACTGTTTCCTATTCTTGTTGGGATTGTTGGATCTGTTAGGAATGCCATGCCTGTCTCTTCTATTTGTTTTGAAATGTTCTTCCCTTTGTTATCCTGCGTTAGGTATCCCCAACTTGGATCTTTTGCATTAAAATCGCCCACAACTATTAGAGAGTTGTGTTTCGCTAGTTTTACGGCGTCTCCAAAGAGCTGCTCGAAGGTTATCTTTCTCTGTTTAGGTGGACTATAAACGTTTAATATGAAGGCACTGTTTTTTTCTTGCCTTTACATAAGATTTCTGTAATGGTATGTGGTATTTCGATTCCTTCTATTGGTTTATGCTGTATTGCAGTTATGGATTTGTGGACTAATGTCGCTACTTTCCATTTACTGTTTGTATTGACGTCTTCACCGTGAGTATCGTAACCCTGTAGGCTTGGCTTGACTCCAACCTCTTGGAGGGCTATTACAGCTGGTGGCCTCTGTTGTTTGGCCACCAGCTGTAATAGCTGTCCCTCCTTCTGTCGAAATCCACGGCAGTTCCACTGCCATATCTCGCACTCTTCGGTAGTTTTTGCTGGTCGGTTAGGCATTTTTGGTGGATTCTTGCGTCGTGCTTATTAGGCCTTGCCTGTTGTATGCTTTTTCTGCTCTTTCCCTTATGTAGCTACCATTGGTATGCTTTCTCAATGCTTTTGTGAATTCTATTTGTTGCGCTTGGAATTTCTTTTCCATAGCTTCTACTTTTCTGTCTACCAGCGCCATGACTTGTTCGATGACGGAGGGAATTATTTCTTTTATGGCTTCTTTCAGAAAAGATATCGTGACTGTAGAGTCTTCGCTCGTTCTTGATGCGTTGTGTTGTTGCTGCTGCCCTACCAGGGAGGTTCGAGTGGATTTCTCTTGTGGTTGTTGTTGTTGCTGCTGCTTTTGTTGGCTTCTAAGTTGCCTATTTTCTCTTTCTACATCCCCCATCCTTACGCGCATTAACTCTAATTCTTTCTCTAGTCGTGAGAGTTGTGTGTGAGTAGTTGTTTGCGTGTGGTGTGGAGGAGGTTGGGAGGCTGCTGCTGCCCAGCTTACCCTGTTTTTCCGCTGCTGCTGCTGCTGCTGCTGCTGCTGCTGCTGCTGCTGCTGCGACGTCTTCTTGCTCTTCTTATTCTTCCCCCACAATGAATGCGCTGTTCTGAAGCAAGGGTACGTAGACTGAAATGCATTAAAGCGACCATTTCTTTATCTCTTGCCCGGGGTTTGGCGTTGGCCGTCGTTTTCTCGTCCAGTAGGTCACGTGATCACTGAGAACAGCTGCTTGTACGCGTGCATTGTAAATGAGGGCTTAGTTGTGGCTGCGTGTGATGGGACCGAAGCGTACACAGGCACGGGAACATTATGCCGCGAAACGCAAACGTATGCTTGCGCGCAAACGAGGGCAGCGAGCCAGCTTTGGAAGCGAACACGAAGCCCGTCCCGCCGATAGTCGTGACGCGTACCGCGCCAGCGTTGGAAGCGAACCACCCGAAGTGCGCCTTGCCTAAAGACAAGTGTTTTCCTCCCGCGCCAAGATGTAAAATTAATGTGCACACGACGCCTCATCAATGAGAAACGAACGAATTACTCAGGCAAAACGTGCGCTCCTTTCATAAGCAAGTAGGGCTGCAATCGGGGCCACTTGCTAATACATTGTCTTGGATAAACGCTGTGTTTGGCACACAACAACTTTAAAACGGGACGGAACACACACCACACAGATCGGGAAGTGTTTATAGCTAAGTTATTGTGCCCCAACCTAAGCGTGAACATCGATAAACTTGCGCACAAATATTGTACAAAGCTTCACATAGAGACGCACATGTGCGTTGGATCTGCATAATTTTACAGCGAGCAAAACATAAATTAGTTCTATAGACTGCCAGCTAACCCACCCCAAAAATTTATTTGGACGGACCTTTGCTTCTTCTAAAGCACGCGGTGTATGTTGGATTACAAAGCTATGATGTATGAGGCTAAGCAGGGGAAAACATTATGGAGACTAATAACTTAGCTATAAAGTTAACGGTGGTGAGAAAGATATGATGGAGGAAAGGAGAACGAACAGCACCGAAGCCACAACGAGAGTGAGGAGGAAAAGGAAAGTCAGACGCAACTGCTTACGGCAAGGTTAGCAACGCCAACAACAGTTAGCGCTCAAATCTGCCATGTTCACCAACCAACGCTGCGGTAAGGATGCAGACATATGCAGCCTTGACTGCTTTTTTTTAAAGCCCGATCTTACGCTGAAGGCGCGCTGCAGGCTGAAATTTAGAGCAGAATTGAACAGTGAGACACCTATATTTTAGTATATGTATAGTCCATTTTCATGCTTGCATCTACTTCCTAGCACAAGATGGGCGGTCATCTTTAATTTCGGTACGTCTAGGAAGTCTGTCTTTTTTGGAAGGAGAACAGAAGCAAAAATGTTGTAAAAGACGAGGAAACTAGGGCGGGGGCAAATGTCCGCTCGCTGAAGTCATCTCAGCCCCTTTGCTCCTTGTTTACTCCCCTCCCTACCGCATGCGTGTGTAGCAAAGTCGTGGTATTGTACGATGGCTAAAACGTCAGCGCTTATGCATGGGTGTATTGTAGAGGCCATGTTGTTCACGCCTCCCGCGTTGCTCGATTCTCGAAGACGCCAGGGTTGTTCCTCCCGCTTGTCGCAGGAGATCGTAAATTCCGAGCTGGCGCGCGTTCCACAATGGAAGAGACCTCTGGAAAGACGCTCGTACTTTTTCCACCATAGAATCGAAGAGAGGAAGGCGAAAAGCGGAGAAAGAATTCGGGGATAGGGTCATTCAAAGACTCGGGAAGACTCTGTGGTCCTGCTTTGCTTGAACAACGCCCGTTCAGAGCCGTGGATATTTGTGTACATAGTAGTAGATAGGAGGCAGTGATTCAAGCTTCTTCCAGTTTCACCTCATCTACGGCCCCTCCTGCCACTATATTTTGTCGTACAGCTCAGCCCGCGGAAGCTAAGGGAAAAAATATAATAATACAAATATAACGAGCACTATACGAACTTGCGTCTTGTCGCTTCACAGACACATGCCCGCCAGTTTTCACTGTGCACCGAAGGAGTCTACGAAACTGCAGCAACCAAGGCACGAACAAGACTGCTTCTTACGCGCATGTCTTTTTTCTACCTTTTTTTCTTTTGTTTGCTTTCTTCCTTTTCATGTTTCCGGAGTTCGCTAACTTATTTGCTCTTGCAGCCTATGGCTTTCCCCCTCTAAGGTATACCTAGCTCTTTGGATTTTCGTTGTCAAATAGCGACAATTTCGCTTTGTTATCGCGGTCTTCTGGTTCTGTAGTGTACACGTATAATCTCGCATGTCAGACTCGAGAACCGAGGGGATGTGTATTTACGACCCCGGTTCTCCTTAGTTTGTTTTTACCGGTTGCTGCCCGCAGAATTCGATAGTTTAAAGAACCGGCAGGTAAAGTAAACTGAGACGTCTTCGCTAGCGAAGCGACTGCATGACGCGAACGCATGGTTTGGCAGTTATACTGCAAGTCATTGTTGGTGTGTAGATTTGCGACAGTACGCGATCTATAATAATAAAAAAGAAACTTGCGTCGCCGTTCATATTATGCCGTTTTATTCTCGGCTACAAAAGATACAAGATTTACACTAGCAAGAGCTCAATGCACGACTGCTTCCGGACGCTATATAACGAAGTCGAAGTTCGTACAAGATTGATGTACAAGATGCGCTTTTATTAATAGATTTTTCTACCACCGTCGGTACTGATTTGCAATGAAGAGTGAGAGAGAGAGAAAGAAGACTACTTGCGATTACCCCAAATAACTGTTACTCTGTTGGAAATGGCCCTCCTTTATTCATTTGTCATTTTTCGGTAGCGCCTGCTTTTTACTTTTTCATGCGTGCGAGTGGACACTTGATACTCGTGGGCCTCGTCGATGTCGCGGCTCAGACGGGGCTGGTGTGATCCTCTGTACTTGCTTTAGCGCTTGTCAAATTCGCACTTGTCAGACGAAAGATAACTGAAGGCCCATTGAGAATTCTTCACATCGTACTGTCAGATATTTGATTTTTTTTTGCGTTTTCATCATTGGCGTGAATATGCCGGAAAAAAGGTGTCGGCCACCCTTTAAAAAAGTTAAATTAGGGTGTTTTACGTGCCAAAACCACGATCTGATTATGAGGCACGCCGTAGTGGGGGACTCCGGAAATTTGGACCACCTGGAGTTCTTTCACGTGCACCTAAATCTAAGTACACGGGTGTTTTCGCATTTCGCCCCCATCGAAATGCAGCCGCCGTGGCCGAGATTCGATCCCGCGACCTCGTGCTCAGCAGCCCAACACCATAGCCACTGAGCAACCACGGCGGGTATCGGCCACCCTTTATTACATAAATAAATAAGGCTGCAGCACTACAATCAGTAACAAACAAGCACGACTCAATGTATACCAGTCTGGCCACTATAGCGCTACTGTCATCAAAAGATGAATGAGCGAAAATTAAAACGGAACACGAATGCTCTTTTTTTTTATACGAGTGTCGACACATGACACATCCGTTGTTTATATGGTAGCATCGTTTTTAACTTATCACAACAACGGAAGTTTCGCGGGCGTTTTTTTTCTCAGTATAACTAAAAAAATATCTGCATTATTTATACCGTAATATACAACACCTGATCTATGACCTTCAAAGCACCTTGCACAACTTCGCAAAGGAGAAGAAGGAGCACATCCGCGAAATCACGCCGCCGAACCCGTATCACTCACCAGGTGCTGGCCAAGTCCTACTGTACAGGTTGCAGTCAGGCTTTAATTGCGCTAACGCCAAACTAGAAAAAGTGCATATGCCTCGTAAACCCACCGGCTACAAATCGTAAATTGCAATACGTGCCACAAAGTAATTAGTAAGAAACGTAATGAATGAAAGTTCGTTAATTAGCCGATTACGCATTTTGATGTCTCATGCAAGTAATGTCCGCCTCTTCGAGAAATCCAGCTCAAGAACCGGCACCGCCATTTCGTAGCGATGCCTTTCAATTGACGCCTGCAATTCGTATCATCCACCGTTCACGGGTAGCTATTCTCATTTAAGACCATTCTCCCGGCGCTCCAGTGGGCGCTGCCATGTTTTATCACGTGGTGACGCGTCCATTGCTTGCCTCAGCTGCCTCCGTTGCCTCCGCGTTTACAATGCAAGCGCGTGACGCTGGTGCGGCGCAGCAAACCTCCATTTCCACGCATATCGTAGACGGTGACTGTGTGGACGACACGAAGCTTTGGCCACAGCTTTAGAGGACATGTAAGTGCTTTCAGAGATCATTAGGCCTTGTCCCAACGGCGCGAGCAGCGTATACGGTGCTCGTACTAATAACGGGGCTAGAAATGTATTCCAAGCTGTCCAAACTTTCCACTTATGAATTAAATCAGAATCAGTGTGCTCGGTCTTTATTTGGCAAACATTTTGGAGTAGCGGCTTATCATGTTTCTGACTCAGCAAGATTCCTCGGTTCCTCGGTGCGGCCACCATCTGATTGTTTATTTTCAGCCTAATCGCTCGCGGGTCTGCTCTGCTGCGTTAGATTCGTTCTTGCGGCGCACAAAGCTCGGAATGTAAATGTTCTGTACTTTGTGGCAGCTTGTTGCAAAGACGTATTATCGCTAGTCCCTTGCTTACTCTGTGGACCGTCACGAAACGTTCAGCTTCCAACATTCGTCTCTTGTCGGTGTAGTCGCCGTCACTCATGCTTCGACACATTGGTTCAAGTGTGCGCCCATGCCTTTACTTATCATACGTTGGTGATAGAGTGGGTGTGAGTTTGCGTGCGAGTAGGGGCAGATGCAAGGTATATGTAAACTGGTAGCGTAGCTTCCATAGAAGCCCACATGTCAAGAAAATGGCGGCTAGTTGCAAACGTCGCCATCTACCTATCGGTGGGACAACTAACAGGAAGCAAAAAAAAAAAGTGACGTCACAACCAGAAATGGCAGTGACGACAGATCTTAGGCTGCTTGGTGCGAATGTTTGAATTTCTTCGGCGTCAGGCATTTCGACCACTATGCCAGCAGTTATTTTTCCTTTGAGGCTCAGGCGACCTTGCGACTCGCCGTAGCTGAAGCACCAGCATGTCATTAAACTATAGGAGTGGCGTATGCCTTAATGTCATCATAATTGACGACAATTGCTCCAGTAGGAGCCTTAGGAAGCTGAGCGAATAGGATGGAAATAAATGACAGTTCCACAGAGGTTACAAGAAAACTTTACTTTTATTCGTCTAGAATATTGCAACCAATATAAATGACCAAGCAAAACTTGTTTCAATGGATAAAAAGTACTATGGCCAGCCCACAGTCGTAATGTATAGCAACATATACGAAGCCTTTTCACACTATCATTCACGATTCCATGCGACACCATGCATTCATATCCAGCAGTTATCAGAGAAGACAACATTGCCCCACATTATCATTTATAAAACATTTGACTTACTAATTTTGCTTCCCGTCGGACACACAGAGCCCGTGTTACGGAAAGTGAACGAACATAGCGCGACGTTTCTTCGCGGAGCGTTCCGCATTTAATCGTCAGGACGAGGCACAGCGACTTAACGGGAACTTCCACGATTACAAAAAACGTGCACTCACACCTTTCGCCACTGAATGCCGTGTGCTATAGGCCACGCAAAAATTGAAGGGAAGCGCACGCCACACTTTGAACAAACACGCAAGGGAAAAAAAAACAAAAAACACTCGGATGAAACCGCCGCGCTCAAGTGAGCAACGCCATTCCGCACGACATAATAGTTGGTTTGCATAGTCTTGCCAGGTCTTGCGCCAGAATCACTGGTTGGTAGGGGTCACCAAGAACCAACTAATAAACTGTGAAATAGAAACAAAATTAACATTTGTTGCTTTAGTACAGCAAAAATATTTGAAACAGAATATTTACTCGTATGACAGTATTCCGATTAAAATTTTCGCACATTTTTTTTTCACATAGGTTTCCTAGTTGCAGTGTTTGTACCCCCTCACCTAGTCGCGCTTCAATTGTGCACCACTAACTGATATCCCTGATGATAGGTTTTGGCACGCTTTTCGTTCCAAGCTTCACGACCTATTTAGATGGCCCTTGGTAGATGTGTGTAAATAACGTGCGAGAAGCTTACTATGCTAGTAATTGGCGTCACTTGCTTTTGTAACGAGCGGTACTCACTCTTAAGTGCCGACTTTCTTTAGAGGTTAGCTATACAGCGCTGGTGGATGAATTATCTTTTTTTATCCTCGAGGAAAGCCGTGCATCGCGAAGGGCCGGCAACACAGGTAGTCCTTATGTAGCAGCGGCGACACACGTTGATTGAGTTCCTTAATATTCGAATGACTATTTTTGCAGCTAACTACCGCACACGTCTTCCCTTTATAGTCACACATTTTGCAGCATGAATTGGGCACAGTGCATTAGCGAACACCCCGTTGCATTTCTGACAGCTGATCGCACAGTAGCAGGGCAGGAGCAGTAGTGGTTTGGTATTCGTGCGCATTCGCTGAGGCAACGTATGGCGCGCAGCCGAAAGCGCCATCTCGTTCCTCTAGAGCAAATTGCTCCGCGAAAGGGGTCAGCAATGCAGGCGGAGCGTCGCACTGACCACTGACGAAGCGCGAAAAGGAATGGCATCAGAAAAGGCATCACTACAAAAGTGCGCCCCAGAATTGTGCTATCTGCCACAAGCGATCATTGAAAATTCTGTTCTGTCTAAAAGAAAGAAATAAGAGAAAAAGAAAGCAAGAAGGAAAGAAACGCAGGGTATATATGCGTCATTGCCGCGAGCGGTGCTGGCTAACACTCCTAGGGCTAGTCTTGTGCACATGCACGAATACTCAATAACGTTGACTGGGGATGGCCTCTGCGGTTGCTTAATTGGGAAAGCACTGCACACGTAATGCGGAAGAGGTGGGTTCAACTTCCACCTGCTGCTTCCTTCACATGGGCTGTCTTCCAATACTCGCCTAGATGGCTAAGTAGACAGCTAAGCGGACAGCGGCCATATTAAGTCTCGTTCTAGTTCTGACGAAGTCGGCAAAAAAGACAGCTTCGCGAAGACAGCATCGAAGTAAAAAAACGATGCAGACTACTTAGCTCTCCAAAGAAAATGGCGGCCACGGCGGCCGCATTTCGATGGAGGCTAAATGCGAAAGCACCCGTGTACTTAGATTTAGGTGCACCTTAAAGAACCCCAGCTGGTCGAAATTATTCCGGAGTCCCTCACTACGGCGTGCCTCATAATCATATCGTGGTTTTGGCACGTAAAACCCCATAATCTGATTTAAAAAATTAAAAAAAAATGGTGGCTGAGCTGTGCGCTCGGAAACTCGACCGAGAGGTCACCTGCACACAAGAAAACACAGTCACGCTTTCCTATGTGCCTAATGTACCTCACGTTGTGGTCTTCATACACTCACACACAAACGAAGCTGAATAATAGCGATAATATGTGCTTTATTTAGCTTTTCAAGCCGACGCGAAGTGGCGTCAAGTCGCAGCGACGACTTCCAGATAGATGTGTTTCATTATTTGGGCTCGAAGTTCGAATCTCTTCTAAGCTGTCAATGCATTACAGACTGTCTACAATGATGGCCAGAATTGGAACAAGCCCATATAGCTTATAAAAAAATTCCGCCTCCATTCCACCCTGTGAAAGTGGATGTACAGCGAAGATGTTGCCGACGTTACACAACTAAGCGCCACCACCACAAGGCGTCGCACCGTCGTGATCAATGTAGCGTCCACGACCTCGTTCGCGCCTTTTCCGTTGGTGCTTCGACGCTACGGTGCACGTTCGCGGCGTCCATACGCTTGCATGTAACCCGCGTTCAAGAAGTGAATGTCACTGTAAATTTTACAGCAAAGCTGTATATGCCTAGGCGAAACGTCGTCCATGCCCAGGAGGGCGGCGCGACCGCGCGAACGCGCTCGTGCCACTGCTCGTGCGTTCATCGTCGTCTTCTTCCACTGCTGGCTCCGTTGCCGCTCATCATTACAGCGCAGAATTTCCTTTCTGTCGTCGTAATGGGTATACGCCGCGTTTACGGGGGTATGCATGAGTCATTGCTTAAGGGGGTATGAGCCATTCATTGTCTAACGTGACGGACAGATTTAATAACAGAGGTGATATGCGAATGTGTATGCGTACCTATCGTCCCGATGACCACCAATAAGGGTAATAAATATCTTCGTAACTTTATTCAAAATTCTGTGTCACCTCTGTGTCGTGCGCTAAACCACCTTCACAGAGTGGAATGGCTCATGAAATTACCACGCCCGACTGAACTTGCACCGCTAATTGTTGGACGAATTTAGGCAACTGGAGAAACACCACCTTCCCACCGTCATCAAAGCATGCAATCAGCAACTCGTGCAGCAAACACGCGATTTCTCGTTGGCCCCTCTCAACATCAAGCCCTTGAATAAGCACGCGCAGGACCTAGTGCACGACGCCGTACTGAGGCGGGTCGACGTCTTGTGTTTCTCCGAAACATGGACAAACACCTGCTTTCAATTTAACGGCTACGATGGCGTTACATGCAACCGTAGCGTGCAATCCCGAGAGGGCGTTGTTGCCATACACGCCAAAAATAACGGCCCGCCCGTGGTACTCTTCAATATACCGCCGACCCTTCGATATACCGCCGGCATGTGCAGTCAAGACTCCCAACGGCACTGTCGTCGTCGTTTATATTCTGCCCGGTTCGTCCAAGTGTGACATCGAACATTTCTTTATACACACGTTGCGTTGGATGACCCACCATATAAGCCCAAACCCCTGTCGTAGTCGTCGGAGACATCAACGTGGACGTCTCGCGGCCCGACGGACATTGGCTCATCGAGTTCATGCTCGGGCGTTTCTCACTGCAATGCCACGCCCAAGTTAACGCGCCCACGACCTGTACCTGTATACATGTACCTGTATAGATTTAACGTGATAAACCCAAGCCAAACGTGTCCGTGTCTTCGTTTCTCGGCATAAAGGGCCGCCTAAATGCACACATAACTGCGTCACACAATTCAGAAACACTTTAATATACGCACGTGACAAACCTTAAGCTAAACACCGCGGCCGCCCCCTTTCGGCTTGCTGGGCAACCATCTCCACAGGGTGTAAGGGCAGAAAATTTTTTTTGAAGCTTTACTTTTTTGGGGCGCTCGAGTCAAATTCTTCAGCCACTGGTCTGCTTTTTCCCATTTGTCCAATTTGCGCTCACAAAAAGAGAGAGAAAGCGAAGGAAAAATATGAAATGAATATGACAGATTTTTTTCCTTGCGACATTATAACTAAAAAAAAACGTGCAATGCATTATTCATGTGCAATGCTATATACAGGAAGCGTCCTACAAATGCAAGGCAAATTTTTTTGTCATTGTATGGAAGTGCTCGCCTACCAACCTCCCGAGCGATGCCACAAAGCAAAGTCTATAGACATAACCAGCCAGGACAGGGCAGCGGTCCACGAACTTAAAATGCCGCAGCAAATATATACGCGATACAACAGTGGAAGCATGTTTAGGTTGATAAGCTCTATAGGCTTCTCAGAGGAAAGATGATGATGAGGGCAGGAAGAAGGGATGCATAAATGCACTAAGACAGTGCTTCCTTTAAAGCCTTCAGAGTTCTTGTTGTTTCTAGCCAGATCGGAGGGGGCTGCAGACACGAGCAGAGGTGAGATGGAAAGGCGCCTTTCTCGTTGACGCGTGTCGGAGCGGTGGACGACGTGCAAGGCTCCTCCGATACGTGATGGCCAGAGTTACTGTATATGCTCTTCTTGGGGAGAAAAATTTGCGCGTTCGTCTTCACGCGCCCCTGGCGCCCCTATTTGCCAAAATGTCATCACGTCCGTTGAGGGCACCCTTCCTTGCAGTGAAGCCAACTTCACAGCTGCGCTTCCGCCCACCGCCCTGCAACTTGGCAGGCAGGTATACCCTCATGTACATGTTGCGTTGCGTGTCGCGTCGGGTGGTGCAATTTCGCAGGACACTTTTTTTTTTGTTCCTACCCGCAGTGTCATGATTATTTTTTTATAGGTAGGTGGCTTTCCAGCGCCACTGAGTTGCAGATATATGACTGGGTGCTGCGCACCAAATTGTGCAAACTGGTCGTAAAACGGGAAGACATTCTTCTTGATTCCGTGTGGAATATCCGTCGTTCGTCGTCCGGCGCCGTCTTCAGGGACTGCTGCGTATGAGACGTTACAGGCCGACGTCGAGAGGAGCAATAATGACATAAACGGTTTAGATGACTAGAACGGCATGCAGCTGCCTCTATGTAGTATGAATTGTTAGTCAGCATAAGACAGACAGCGATTCATGTTTCCTCGTGTTAACATGACCCCATGCAGTTACTTTTATTCTTATTTCAAATGCTTATTGCAACTGCCGGCCTCTGGATTGTACAGACACATTCTTGTGAAACGTCACAGCGGGTAGGGCATGAAGCTATTCACAGTATAAAGGTTGTGTTGCATAGACCACTGCTTGGTTACAAACCATTCCAAGTATAGCTACTGGGCTTGAAGCCATGTGGCAGAATTTAGTAATCGGGTGCTTTGTCTAACTACATTGCCCATGTCACGCGGTGACGACGGGGTGGAACAAGGCAGTGACACAACTGTGAGCCAAGAAAACTAACTCTTTATTGCGCGAACTTGTGCCCAGAAAAATAAGTGGCACTCCAAGTACAACGATAGCGGCGAGCTCATTCACCAGTCATCAAAATCTGATCTGGGCTGGGCCAAGTACATCGACTAATTATAGATGACTGATCACTATACATTCCTGTGTAACGGTACGTTCTAGAACGTAACCATTGTTCGCGTCACGTGCGCAATCTGAATAGACCCGATTATTTCGGTGTAGAATGTGCGACAGCATCCTAGGCAGTTCCGATACTTGTAGGCGCGTCTGACACCGAGCGATCACTTTGTAACAGTGGTTAGCCGAGGAAAAACGGTCACGGGAAAAACATAAAAAAAAAATGTGCCCGTGTGAATAGGTAAACATTCGCCCAATACATTTAGCAGGGCAATATAATATAGTTAGACTGCGCAGTACAAATTTCCGACCCGCCTCCAGCGGCAATCACGCGCGTTATACCACGATATACACAAACTTATCGTTGTTTAGATCATTTATCGAGTGCAAAGCACTGCGAAATCGAAGCACTTGCTTTATCGGGGTTTTCTGTCTGCTCGAGTTCTTTTCATTTAATGTTTGTGACGAAAGTGTTGCAGCCGACAACGATGTGGAATGAATGAGAGTGTACTGTAGCCGCTGGACCGATCGTCTCTCCTGTAATCAAGAAAAGCGGCTTTTCTTCATACCTTGGATGCTTCGGTGCACAAGATGGCGGACTCAGACGCAACTCTGCTCCCCAGTGGGAGCATATGCAGTAACTCTATAGGCGATGAGTTTCTTGTGTTGAGAGCAGTTACCGTGAGGTGGCTGTTAGGCCACTCAGAATTGATGTGGTAAAGTCGCACCTTCGGTGACTCATGAGTGCAATGATGCACACATGCTGGAAACCACGGGAACTACGAGAGTGCTTCGACAAGCTCTTTGGCGGTCAGTAGAAAACAGAAATGCTCCGCTCGACCACGAAAGTAATGTTGGCACCCACCAGAAGTCAGTGCCAAACGATACGAATGGAAAACGGCACGGGTTTCTCAGAAGGAAAATTTCACATTTACCGAAAGAATCGTGGCGGACTTGTGCGACCGTGCTGAACCAGAAGCCCGATTAGAGTAAGCCAGTGTTAGATATAAAATGTCACTGCACACGGTCATCGTGAGCGCTTTTCCAGCAAAGAGGCGTTTCCAGCAATACCACAACACGCTCTTCATGCACTGTTTCAGCGCACCAGACCGAGCCAGAGGCGGCTGTCACGCCGGTGTCGCCAGTTAAAGAGGCGACCATTTAGAAATAATGCTATCAAATTATAATACTTCTAAACTTAGAAATATTCTTGAACTGGTAGATTATAAACGTAGGTCTACAGCATGAGAGTGGAAAGTTTTAAGCAGGAATAGTGAGCCGCTTGCTTACAGCAACAATTCATAAATTTGCTTTACTGTTCGAAAGAGCATTTTAAACGCTCAAAATGTATTTCGGAAATATTAATACGCGGCACCACTAGTGCTAGTCGAACATTTTACTTCCTATCCACTCGATTACAGCCGCAAAGAATACAATGACTCGAGAGCGAGAGAGAGAAATAACAACGCTTCGAGAGCGCGCCTAGGTCGCCAGCTGCACTGATCGGCTGACGCCACGACCTGTAGCGTGTCCCTAAAGCAGCACCACGATGAAAGAATTTAAACGAAGTCAGTGGTAACAAGCGAAAGGACGGATAGGAAAACGGAGCACGAAAAAGACGTGTTTCTCAATTTCTCCTGCACCGGGGAGCGCAACCACCACAAATGAAGACTCGGACTCGACTCATCACCGCAAAAAGTTATTTCTTCTTCTCGACAGAAGATTTCCCGCACGCATCTGTGAACATTTAGGCTCACTTGGTTCATCGAACACGAGGAACTCTACCCCCACACGATGATTGGCTTCAGGGCAGGTCTGTCCACACAGGACGCCATGAAGCTCATCAAGTGTCAGATAATCGACAATGACACGCGGGACACTCGGGCCATCCTTGGATTAGATTTGGAGAAGGCTTTCGATAAGATATCCCATCCATTTATACTGCAATCTACATCCGAACTTGGTCTGGGAGTAAGATTCCATGATTACGTCCGGTCATTTTTGCACCGAAGAAGGGCGACTCTTCGCGCAGGAGACATGATGGCCGAAGAGGTGGAGCTTGGAACAAGGGGCACTCCACAGGGCTCGGTGATCTCGCCGACTTTGTTTAACCTGACCATGATCGGCCTTTCCAGGACACTCTCACGAGTCGAGGGCATCAGGCATACCATCTATGCCGATGACATTACCATTTGGTATGTTGGAGGAAGTGACGGACAGGTTGAGAGTGCGTTACAGGAGGCCATCGAAGTCACGGAGAACTATCTTCGACCCACGGGATTGAACTGTTCGGCTAAGAAGTCGGAGCTTTTACTCTATCGCCCCATAAGAAGAGGTCGCAAGCCCATGGGCTGGGTACCACTGTCTGACAGCACCATTTCTCTTCGCACGGGCAAGGGAGACAAGATTCCTAGGGTCGACGCAATAAGAATACTCGGCATGGTAGTGGAATCTACTGGCTCTAACGCGCAAACGATAAGCAAACTCACGACCAAGACGGAGAACGCAGTACGTCTCATCCGAAGGGTGGCTAACCGGCATCATGGCCTTAAAGAAGACAATCTGTTACGGTTGATTAATGCCTTTGTGCTTTGCCACTTTGCCTACGTGGCGGCTATGCACCGATGGCAAAGAGCAGAGAGGAACAAACTAAACACGTTGCTCAGGAAGATCACAAAGCGAGCCCTGGGTATACCGATCTTCACCAACACCAATCGTCTCCTCCAGCTAGGCGTCCACAACACTCTAGAGGAGATTGCAGAGGCTCAGGAAAGAGCGCAACTTGCCAGACTCTCCACGACCGCCGCCGGTAGGAGAATATTACAAGAGCTCGGCTACCCACCATCTGCAGAGGCACCAATAAAATGCCAGTTACCACGGGACATACGAGATTTGATCTCCGTATCGCCGATACCAAGAAATGTACATCCTGAATATAACAAGGATAGAAGGAAAGCAAGAGCTTCCACCATACTCAAGCAGATCCAGGCAGAGGGGCGTAGAGCCTGCTTTGTTGACGCGGCTGCATATGGGAAGGGGTGCTCCTTTTCTGCGGTGGTGGTGGATTCCAAACAGCGACTCACGAACTGTGCATCTGTACGAACCGGAGATCCGGCGATAGCCGAGCAGGTGGCCATTGCCTTGGCGATGCTTGATGACAGCAGCGACGTCATCTACAGTGACTCACGGTTGGCCATTAGGGCATTTCAATGTGGAGTGATCTCAGAACAGGCCTTAGGGCTGCTTCGTAAGGCAGGTCCGGATAGAATCAAGCATCACTTGCTTACTTGGTTCCCAGCCCACGTTGGGCACATGGTGGGTGTCCCCACGAACCTCAATGAGACGGCCCACGCTGCCGCGCGCGCACTGACTGACCGCGCTGGCGCTGTAACGGCCGAGGAGAGAGTTACGGATGGTAGGGACGCGCCCGCCACTTATAATGAACTTATTAAACACTTCTATCTTTCGCGGCGACAATACCCTCCTCCTCACCCCAAGCTCACCAGGCCTCAGGCACTGACATTCAGACTTTTGCAGACAGAGACCTATCCTAATCTGTTCACGTTACATGCGATATCCGGAGATTCACACTGATAATGCGTGCCCTGCTTGCGGGAATAGATCAACACTTTCGCACATGCTCTGGGGATGTATCTTCATAGCAAGCCCTGACCTCAGCTCAGCTAGGTGGGAGGCGGCTTTCCGCAGCCCACTCCTGGCTGAGCAACGTTGGCTGTCCAGCAGGCCCACGATGCGGCCGGCAGGCTAGGCCTGTCGGTCCCGACGTGGGAGCGGCCCGCGACGTGCTAATACGCGTTCTGCAGGACTGAAACAATAAAAGTTATTCAATCAATCAATCAATCAATCTGTGAACGTTTACTAACCGATGCCACACAAAACAGTGAAAGACCTAATTACTGCGCATAATGCTGCGCCAACCATCGTGTCACTTGTGCGCATTACGCACGAAACGGCAACTTTATATATGTTGTTATACTTTCTTTAAGGACGTGGAAAAAATTACTTCCGAATAGGTTGGAATTAAGAAGTTGCTGAGCCGACCATTTCCTGTGATGCTCTACAGCACTCTTTCTCATTGGAAATTATTCCCTAAGCTTAAGACTTGCGAAATTGATGAAATAATTGCCACTAGTTATGTGATTAGAATATTAAAAATGTGACTTGTTCCGTAGAGTGGCTCACAATATGCTTTAGGGGCATCTTTCCATAACGCACTGACAAATATTTAAAACGTTGCCTACAAAGTTAACTGGGACTCCTTGTACAATGTTATTAGCACTATGCACATCGACAATTTCTGTTACCCTCATTTCGTATTAATGAAGGGACCCGACCGCTTTCCAGACGACAATTCAGGGGTCAAATTCACAAAGCTTTTCGCAAGTTCTCCTTTGCCATTGGCCAGCCGCCTTCCCTAATTACATTCTCAGCATCAAGATCGGCTGAAATTCGCTCTTACGACAACTATATAGCCCAAGAGCTTTTTGTGAATACGGGCCCAGATTAATACGTGTAATCGTTATGATAAAGGGTTTTATCAATTCTTCACAACCATGATTAAATTTCACCGGTTTGAAACGTGCTGCTCAATGTATTTAAAAGTCTCAATGTTAGTCATGGATGAGGCAAATTACGTGTGTATTGCTGTGCGGGAAACTTTGCGTTCCTACGCTAGCCACTTTATCTAAACACAATTGCAGGACTAAGAAAAGCAAGTTTATGAGGAACGATGCAGAAGTACATGGGAAAACAAATACACCAACAGGCACATTCATTAGAAGACAGAGAACTTGAATGGGAATCAAATAGTTGCAGCCTGAGTGCTAGTCAAACTTAAGAACAAATCCTTTATAGTAGCCTTGCAGAGCGTCACATCCTCACAGAGGGCCTCACAAGGTTGTCGAGGCAGCTGCTCAGGGCGAACCAGCTCAGGCCGACAAATGTCTATTATCTCGGCGTCACAAGCTTGTAGAGTAACAGTAAAAGCCAGTGCCAAGCCGTTAGGGTGCGTGATCTCGCTCCGGATATGGCTGGTGGTCTCGGTCAGGCACTGTCCGCTGCTGGGCATCGTGCCAGTGGCTTTCGAAGGTGTTCTGGCTGCGCGCAAAAAATGACACTTCACAGTCTGTCCATTTTGATTGCGGCTAGGGTAACTGTATTGATGTGGTACTCCTCACATCGTTATGAAAAATGTGAAAGTCAAATGCAGTCGAGGCCAGACTACCACTCTCGTCGTAGCCTTGTGGAAATTTGTTTAACATTAATCGCATGTGGCACCACTTCGAGCTAATTTAGATGACCATCCCGGCTCATACGAATTGATCCAAGATAGCACCCGAGTCACCTACAAGATAATGATTTTGCGGCTTCCTGACAAAGTTTCACAGATGCAGCAATGTGTAGTGCTTGGCCATGCTATGAAGGGCTTTAAGCGTGTATGCCGTTATATCTTTCCTGTACTCGATGATCCATACATGCTCCTCCAATTCTTCTGTTTTGACTTGAACACAGGAGTGCAGTCTGGAAGCTTCCGAGTCAAGGCTCCCGACACGAGCTGCCGCATGCGAAAGATGTGAGCTTGTCTATCGTTGTCAAGAGAGTCACGTTCAAACCGATGATCATCACCAGCCTTTCGGAAATGGCTGGCACGCCCTGCAGCTGCAAGCTGTTGCTGATGTCTTCTAGGATGGAGGTGACTTTCATGCCATGGATAGACAAGAGTGCCACATTGTACAACTTCCCATCGTGGTTGTTTATGACGCTTTGTACGTTTTGTACGCAAAAACTGATTTTATTATCAACCAGTTGCCTGTGTTCAGCGTCGTTCTCCTGGTGAGCAAGGTCATTACCATATTCACAGTGACCCGCTTAGAGGAATCGTCGAGCAAGATCAACCATATGTCCTTGCAGCGCATGCACGTGGCGCCGACGCCCAGTAGCGTCGTAGACACGGGTCGCCTAGTTTCGAGGTAGCTGCTCAGGACAAATCTGCTGAGGTCCACAAAAGTTCATGGTCTCGGTGGCACGGGCTTGCAGAAATGACAGCTGGAACGCGGCGAGGTTTTATTGCCAGGCTCGCTGCTGGGCATAACGTCGAAAGCCGGGATCAAGCCATTAGGCTGAATTATCTCGCTACAGATCTGGATGTTGAACTCACTCGGGCTCTACTCGCTGAAGCACGAAATGCCCTAGAGGGATGTAGTGGCTTTCGAAGGGGCATTTGCTGCGCGGCTGCACCATGAGCTTGAATATTTAGTTGTCTGGATTTCGCATGACCTTTTCTTGTAGTGCAGTTAGACGATCTTCCACTGCTCCAGAAAAAGGTCGAGGGAGCAAGCTACCGGCATGCTGGGCAGTCCATAGAGGAGAGGTGGTTTCTGGGAGTAGCTGGTTACAAGCAGCGAGATCTGTATGAAGTGTTGATTGGGAGTTTCTTGACCGGAGTTTTTCACGCCGGTATGACCTTGTACTTGCATCTCCAAGGAAGGTGAATCATCCTAGTGCGCCTTCCTTTGTGATCACAGCTAGAATAACACCCCGGCGATGACGCGAGTCGAATGGTCGTCACATTCTCCTTGTCTTTGCTAGAGAACCTGCCAATAGAGCTGATGGGTAGTGGCTGGCAGAGGATTGCTGGGGACGAGTTCATGTCCAGATCGGTTTATATTGCTTGCGTCGGAGTAGTCGCACCAGACTTCCCGGCGTCGGTGTCAGGAGGCGTCGACATGGAGGACCGTGTAACGGACGTAAGGGTTGTGGGGCAGTCAGCCCCGCATTACGCCAACGCTATTCAAACCATTTTGCAGAATAACAATGGCGCGGTTCTTGAATACGATGCTCAGCACGGCCAGCTTTACCTTGTCATTCTTCTGTATTCATTCTTGTGTATGCAAGCAGAAAACAAGCACCGGTGAGCCCGTGGAATTTGGACTCCCGTGTAGCTTGCAGACAACACTTGGCCCACTTCTCCGAAGCTTCAATGTCATGGTGGCGCACGTCACTTGTCGGAATCCCCACGATGACGTGGTCGGCGTTCAGCTGGATCGGTCTTCGCGACTTGCCTTTGTCGATAGTCGCAGGAAGAAGCACAGGAGCGTATGCCGGAGCTGCTGGATCTTGAGCTCGTCGTCGCGCGACTCGCTGGTGATTCCATTAATTGGTGAGAGTTCTAGGAGGCGTGGCCGTGGGCTTTTTGTCATTGGTAGGCACCACTTTTGCCGCTGGCCTTGTCGCCGCCTTGACCGATTGCTGTGCCGGCCGCTACGATGCTGCTGCAGCAGCAGCATCGCAGCGGCCGGCATCGATGCTGGAGATGGTACTTGCGTGCCGCTGATACGCAAGCGGAGCCATCTCGCTGTCTCCGCCGATCTCCCGGATTTTGTCGCCGACAGCCACTTTCGACGTATTTTCTACACAATGTGGGACGGAGAAAGCAGACTTCTCCGTCACCGAGGCGAAAACGCTGCAGGTCGCCGACATTACCTTTCTTCTTCTTCCGTGATGGCGCGTGTTTCGCGCAGAGACATGGGCTCAAAAGTGATGATTAAAACGGTGCAATAAATATTACACGTTGCCTTTGTTGTCCTTATGAAAAAAAAAGGAATCGTGGCATGAACCATTTAGTGTTTATGCAAATAGTGGGATAACAGGCATCGAATAACAAGTTCACCTGTTTGCCGCCGGCAATTTCTTGAAACAACTATAGAATGAGGACGTCATGGGGTAGTATCAGCAACAACAGCGCCGACTTCTTCTTTTTGGGGTTTTATGTGCCAAAACCAGTTCTGATTATGAGGCACGCCGTAGTGGAGGGCTCCGGATTAATTTTGACCACCTGGGGTTCTTTAACGTGCACTAAAACGGAAGCACACGGGCGTTATTGCATTTTGGCCTCTATCCAAATGCGGCCGCTGCGGCCGGGATTCGATCCCGCGACCTCGTGCTCAGCAGCGCAACGCCTTAGCCACTGAGCGACCGCGGCGACGACGACGAAGACAGCAACCAGAATGTGTCATTTATTCAAGGCATCATCATCATCATCATCATCATCATCATCATCATCATCATCATCATCGATATATTCCAACAAAAATGCTACTCTTTGAAGCAGCGAAGCCACTTTTTTCGGAATTATAATAAAATTATAATACTTGTAAACTTGTAGATTCTAACCATAGAGGGTTTCCAGTATGAGTGTGGAAATGTATAAGCAGGAAAAGTGAGCCGCTTGCTCACAGCAATAATTCATAAATGTTCTTTAATGTTCGAAAGAGCGTTTGAAAAGCTCGCAATACAATTCCGAAATATTCTGCGGCGCCACGTGTGCTAGTTGAACATTTTACTTCCTAGTCAATTCATTAATGCTACAGCAGCAAAAAATTCAACGCCTCGAGAGCACGCTTACGCCGCCAGCTGCGATGATAGAGTTACGCCACGACCTGTAGCATATCCATAAAGTAGCACCGAGTTGAAAGAATTTAAACCAAGTCAGTGGTAACAAGCGAAAGGCATGATAGGAAAGAGGAGCGAGAAAAAGACGTGTTTCTCAATTTCGCCGCCACCGGGGGGGGGGGGGGGGGTGGCGCCACCTTCACTAATGAAGTCTAAGACTAGACTTTTCACCGGAAAAAGTTATTTCTTCTTCTCGAAAGAAGATTCCTCGCGCGCACCTGTGAATGTCTACTCCAACCGATGTCACACGAAACTACGCGAAACTTACTGCGCATAATGTTACGCCAGTCATCGCGTCACGTGTACGCATTACGTGTGGGCATTACGCACGAAAACGGTAGGCGACCGTTATATTTGACTTAGGTGTCTCTTAGTGACACTCGCACTTTGGCATTGGTGTTCTTTAGGTTAACTTTGTGTTCGTATGTATTGAAAGAACATCAAAGACACCATCACAGGTCTTCTTCTTGTGGGTAGGCTGTACTTCGCCCAGCGGCTTCCTTGTCGACCACTTCCATCGCGAACGCAACGCACAAACCGAACTCGGAGGAGCAAGCGAGCGAACGTCTTTCCCGTGGCACAATATGCAGGCGAAAAGGAAGCGCAGCGCGCGCCACCTGGCGGGGTATAGCCCCCCAGTGAGCGGCGCACGAAGCGCACCTTACGCCCCTTCTCCGGTGCTGTCGTCAGAGCATGTAACGAACGCGCACGGCAGCTCTTGAAAGCAAGCTAGCGAGCGAGCAGGTGTTCGCCGGAAGAGAAGTGAGAGAGGAGGGAGTGACGTCACATTCGCTCCGCTTGGAAGATGTTCTGTCTATTCCAGGCAACTGTTTTATGGCAATATTAACTATATACACACTCCAAGCGGATTTCTGCCATCAGCGTCGTCGCCGTCGATGTTCCGTATGTTCCGGAACCGCCGTCGAGGTTCCGTATAAAGTCCAAGGGCGATAAAATCATCGCCGTGCCCTGTATGCTGTATGTGCGCGTGAAAGCACGCGAGGCACGCCCGCTTTCACGGGGAGCGAACGCTCGGCGGAGACCAAACGCGACGTCTTCCGCTGCGCGAAAGGCCATGGGGGGATGGGAGGGAGGGGCGGCGACATTGTGATGTCGAACCAAATGCGTATCTTGCGACCGTGCTCAAGGGGAACTGGAATCTCGCAGGCAAAAACAGGAAAGCGAGAAGGCAGCGCGGGAGGGAGGGAGTGCGGCTTCCGCGGTAGGGAGGGGCACGAGAGGGTGCGGTTTCTGCTCTGCAAGCAACTGCGTACTTGTACTTTGCGCGGCGGCGGGCGGTCGCGTGCACCGTATTTTGAAAGCGATCTGCAACACGGCTCCTACCTTTGTATGCGCTCAGTTTCCGTTGAAGCGATACACCGCACGAACCTTCGCTCGCTGCTGCTGGCGCGCTTGCTCACGCCAGCGTTTTGACAGCTGTTGTGTGCGGTGATCGAGTATGGTCTATTCATGTTTGCTTGTGCGCGCTGAAACCTAGCTTGTTAATTCAGTTAGTAAGCGAATGTGTCCAAGTTTATGCAGCCGATAAAACTACCGTCCTTTCTATGTATAGCTGTCTACTAATTTGCTATCGCAATTGATGCTGCGCCTTTCGGGCAAAATTGCGATTTTTTAGATAATTAGCCGGTTAAATATCATGCCACCTTCTTGTGTGTAACGTCATTAGTGACGTCATTACTTCCGCTTTCTACTTCCTGCTTTCCAGGAATTTCGTTAAGGCGTGCTCAAGTGGCGTGTCTCTAAAGCCTACGATTATGTGCTTTGTTGTGCGGTAATCAGTGATTTTCAATAATTCTAATTATTCCAGACACGTAAGTAGCTCAACTTGTAACTAAACTTATGCTCTGATATCATATCTATATTGAAACCCATGAATTTTGTACTGTAATGTTGTTTTTCTATTTTTTTTCTGATTTATTTTACCTGTGGCATCTACCACCCGACTTCTCAAAATGGGTGCTCATAACACCTGGCAAGAGCTTGGTGAAGCCCAGAAAACCAACCAACTCGAGAGGCTGAAGCTCACGCCGACGGGCAGATCGGTCCTTGCGCGCCTCGGCTACGGAGAACATTACATCTCCGACGCGGACCGCAAGGTCAAGATACCGCCATGCTTAAGAGAATCCCTGAGCATCGACAAACTACCGCGCAACATGAATCCCGAGCATCATCGGGGACGCCGGCTCGCTCGAGTCGACGCCATCCGAAGATGCCACAAGCACGATCCAGATGCTCGCAACGTAGATGCGTCCAAATACCCGGGAAAAACCGCTTACGCCCTGAGTGTGGTTGACTCGAGAGGCAAAGAACTGGCATCCGCCACAGTCAGGGTGCGGAACTCAGAGACAGCGGAAGAAGCGGCGATCGCCCTCGCCACCACCACGAGCACGAACGCGGTCGCAGTCTTCACGGACTCCCAATCCGCAGTACGCAATTACACGAGAGGCCGAATATCGGTGGAAGCAGTCAAAATTCTGCAGAAAAGAAGCACTCCGCTCCCTTACACCTGCGTCACGTGGGTACCAGGGCACGAGGGGCTCGAGGGAAACGAAGCGGCACACGCCGCGGCCCGCGATCACGTCAACCGGGCCTCTCTCGCCGCCTCGCGAGACCCCCGACCGCCTGGTGACGCAGTGGAAACGGAGACAATACCCCCCACGTATAACGCCATCCTCCAACACTACCGACTGGGACGCAGGGTGTACCCGCCACCTCATCCAAAACTGACGAAAGAGGAAAGCACCGCATTCCGAAGACTGCAGAGCAATACGTACACCCATGGGATCCTCATGCATCGCATCCACCCGACACTACACACATACAACTGCCCGATCTGCGCCGTGCCAGACACTCTGGCTCATTTGCTACTCGAGTGCCCCTGGCGCCCCGAAGACGCCGTTACCAAACATACAACGTCCGAAGACGTGAACCTCCTCACCGAGACGTGGGAGGCCAAGATCTCCACCCCGGCCCTGGACGAGCAACGACGTCTTGTCGCCAGAGCCCGGGATGCTATCGCGGCCAGAGGATTCCTGGAATGAGGGACCCTCCCACCTAGAGTGATCCACAGCTCAAACGCTCGGGAACACCGTCTCGAAAATTAAAGTTATTTCATCATCATCATCTGATTTATTTTAAAATTCGTCCCCGGTTGTCTCAGGAGGTGAACCAGAAGTGTTCCGCAAGAAACAAGAGTGTCACTCTATGCTCGTGCCACTTAAAGTTGCTGAATCAGACGTTTCCTACGATGTCTTTCAGCACCCTTTCTCATTGGAAATTATTCCCTAAAGTTAAGACTTGTAAAATTGACGGAATAATCATGACCAATTATGCAATTAGAATATTGAAAATGTGACCTGACCCATAAAGTGGCCCACAATATGCCTTCTTTGGCATCCTTCTATTAGCCCTGAGAACGAACAAAAGCGGCGCTGCGAGCGCCGCTCGCATGACGTCATGGCAAATATTTGCGCTTGTCGTCTGCTACAGTTCGGGCTGCGTCCGCGCGCCTTCTGCAACGTTTCCGTTTGTTCGCTCTCGTTCCATGTGCTGGTACCCTTATGACAGTCCTCTCAAATATATTTTGGTGATGTTTTGGTTCGTGAAAATTTATTGCAAGAGCTCATTTTCGAGACAACAATATATTTCTCAAAGGCAACATTACAGTGCCGGTCAACGGAGGACAGTCTGGAGTGGCGTGGGTTTTTCATGCGCAGTTCTAAACTCTGCAGCGGTAGCTCACGTGGATAATAAAATTGTAATCGCACACACATAGGATAGAACAATCTAGCTAAGCAACCATACTTGCCGTGGTGCAACAATCATGTGAGAAACGCTGGCTATATATGACTTCTACAACATTTATCTTGATTTTAGCCTGCTAAATCTTATTCGCTCACGACAAGCTGTTCATTGGCAAAATATTGAATTTACGCATTTATTCACAGAAACGTTCAGCCGTAGCACGAGGACTAAACAATACATCAGTAAAGATTCTACCAGTACCGTTTGCTTTTGGAACTGCTTCTCAAAATTAAACCGTTCTTAACCGGGTAATTTTAAGCGGCGGTTATTTTAAGTAAAGCTAATTGAGGCTTTAAGCTGTTTGCCGCTCACAAAAAGGGATGGAGCAATATTTATTCTCTTTTCAGTGCTACACGCTCTACTCAGTTCAACAAATTAGTGCTGCATGCTTGTTGCTTGGGGGACCGTTCTGACCGATCTGCTTGGCGAAACTGACAGAGCAACTCTGCGCAACTTTTTGGGCGATATATGCCTTTTAGACCATATGGGTGCCGCAAGCAAGAAGCCGTAGTTTGATTCTTTAGTGGCATGGGACAGATAGAAAATGTCAGCATTCACAGAAGGAGATCAAAAATCAAGTGAATTCATTTGAGGCTTGCATATATAGCGTTCTGTTTATGAGGCTAGTATACGAGGGGGTCTTTTATGGGCTGACGCAGCGAATAGTTCTCAGTTCGTATAATTAAACACCATTCTGGTTTGAGACATCGTCATGCAAACGGTGGTTGTGTGACGATGTTGCATGACGTAGCTGCCTGGAAAAGGCAGCTTCGGCTGCCCCTTCCAGGCAGCCGAAGCTGCAATCTAGTGCCTCGAGTATCTTATAGCCATTCCAATTGGCGCTGTAAAGGACTCTTTCATGGTTTCAATTCGAAATTCCACTGAACGGAAGGGTTTCGCGAACAAAGCGCGCCTCGTCATAACGACATAATGATTGTCGGTTGCTTTCATTGCGGCAGGTATCTACCATATTGTCCATAAAGACCCCTTCAGGCCACTATGAATTATTTCATGGCATGTAATGGCTTGGCTCTTGATCTTAACTACAAACCTTTTCTTTCAGGTGATTGCTATACATACATGAAGCGCAGTCGTGTTAACAGCCATGTAGAATGCTTTTTTTTTGGGTGGCTGTTTCGGAGAAAGGTGAAAGTTGTTTTTGTTTAAATGCATAAAATGCTTAAATTTTCTTAAATGCATAATGCATAAATGCTCTTGTTTTTACGCATTACTGCAGTACCCACTTTGAGTAGAACAACTCAACAGAGCAATAAGAAGTTTGACGAAAGCTTCGCAGGCAGTGTCCTATTCTAACATACTGATTCACATATAATGTTGGCATCAAATACCAATTTTGCTGTTCCGCGTAAAACGATGTGTCTGCCATAACTAAGTACTAAAGTATTGTTAAGTTTGGAGCGAAGCGTCGTACAATTAAAATTTTCCATACTGAATTTGCCGACATTGTTTTTACGTAATATATATGAACAGACATGATGCACCTCTGCTTTGCAAAAGTAGTAACCCCTGCAACTCTATATAGCTTCGATATCTAAGCTGCAAATTTTCACGATTCACGCAGTTTGGAAAAAGAGACTGCACTTTAGGCGTGACAGCAGAAAGCAGCCAAAACATCCTTCAGGAAGCATGGCTGGCGCACCCATACATCTTGCATGCACGAAGTGAACGAGCGCGCGCGGCAGGCGAGCGAGCCGAAACGACCGGCGTCCTGGCCTCCAACTTCTCGCCGTTAATAGAGAACTGACACATATTTTATATGTTGCCTATAAAGTTCAATGGGACTCCTTGTACAATGTTGTTAGTACTACGCACATTGCCCATTTCCGTTACCCTAATTTTGCATTAATGAATGGAAGGAGGGGGTTTGACATCGTACATCTTATAGCTTTAGCAAACACGACTCTAAACTTATTACAAAAGTGGAGTAACTCAAATTTCTTAGCGATTAATACGAATAAAACTAAGGCTATACTGTAAAAACGTTAGGAGTCACTTTTGACAAACATTTAATTTCGGATGCACACGTAGAACGTATTATGTCTAGCCTAGCAAGAACATGTGGTATAATTTGCAGATTACGACACATGTTGCCTTTTAACATAAAGCTCTTGTTATATAAGAGTATCTTCCTTTCACATGTTAATTACTGTAACTAGCTAGTGTGGGGTACGACATCGCAAACAAACATTCATAATTTAAAAGGGCTACAAAAGAAAGCCGTCCGGCATATTATTAATGCTCCATTTGATGCACATACAGTCGAAATATTTCGCACTCTTAATGCGTAGCCTATTGAACACTTTTATGAACTTAACCTTGTCTTGAAAAGCGAAAAAATAGTTTTGGTCTAACAATACGGTTTTCAGAAATTTGTGCCACCTGACTGAATCAACGGTAGTGTCGTACGAATTTAGAACCTGGAATCAGTGGGTAATGCCACTCTCAAGAACAAAGTACGGTTTGAAGCGATTGCAGAACCAAGTGCAGAGAATACTAAACTTGTTATATGCTTCTTATACTGAGCTGAACACGATTACAAGAAAAACATTGAAAAAGTATTTAATAAATAATGATGAAGTTTTATTAAAAAAATTTGCAATTCTGGTTACAGTGGCTCGAACCTCTTTTTATTTTCCCTCCTGCTCTGCATTTTTTTATGTACCACTGGATAATGCCGATATTTCGAAATAAAGCCTGCATAGCGTAAATCTGCATTGTATCTACATTTGCTACATTTGTGCATAAAGAGTCTTAGATATGGGCGGGTAAACATAATTCTTAAATATATATATATATATATATATATATATATATATATATACAGGGTGTTTCATTTTAGCTGCACCAAATTTTTAAAAATTGCCTGTGGCAGATAGCACAATTATAATCCTTGATCTAAACTACTCGATGAGGCGGCCATTACTTCCACGAGAAATCAAAACGCCTATTTGAATAATTAACATGTTTACGCTAATTAACTTTTTGATTAAATATTTTAAGGCACATCTTTCAATCTACGAATTATAGCCGCTGAGTTCGCAAGGCGTATCCACTTGGAACGAATTCTCAGGACTGAACCAGTTTCCAGATATTAATTTTCAAAGTGTCCGACGAAATGCATGGGCGTTCCAGTTAACTTTGTGCTTCGATGCATAAAACAGCGTTTTCCTCAAAAAGGTAACTGGAACGCCCATACATTTCGTCGGACACGTTAAAAATTAATTCTCGAAACTGGTTCAGTCCTGAGAATTCGTTCCAAGTGGATACGCCTTGCGAACTCAGTGGCTATAATTCGTAGATTGAAAGATGTGCCGTAAAATCATGAATTAAAAAGTTAACTAGCGTAATTATGTTAATTATTCAATTAGGCGTTTTGATTTCTCGTGGAAGTAATGGCCGCCTCATCGAGTAGTTTAGATCAATGATTATAATTGTGCTATCTGCCACAGGCAATTTTTAAAACTTTGGTGCAGCTAAAATGAAACACCCTGTATAGATATATATAGAAATGAATATGCTTTGTACTTCTGTAACCCATTTTTGTACTTACATTTGCTGTAACTGATGCCAAGGAAAGGGGAAGGAATCCCGTCAAGCTACTTTTATGCAGCTTTTTATTCCTTAATTACCCTGCATTTTTCTTTTTTTTTCCTTCTTTGTAAGGAAAGGAGGGAAAATGCAAAAATAAAGTTGAAGTTGAAGTTGATCGGACCGCTTTCCAGACAACGATTCAAGGGCCAACTTCAAACCTTTTCGCAAGTGCTCTTCGCCATTGGCCAACCGCCTTCGTTAACAACATTATCAGCATCAAGATTGGCCGAAATTCGCTCTTACGACAACTCTAGCCTACGACATTTTCTGTGAATACGGGCCCGGGTTAACACATGTAATCGTTATGATAATGGTTTTTTTTTTCAGTTCCTCACAACCATCATTCATTTTCAAAGGCTGAAACGTGCTGCTCAACGTATTTAGGAGTCTCAATTTCAGTCATAGATGGAGGAAATTACGTGTGCATTGCAGTGCGGGAAACATTGCCTTCCTACGCTAGCCACTTTATCCAAACACAATTGTAGGACTAGGAAAAGCAAATTTATCGGGAACTATGCAGTAGCATGAACAAAACCAACTACCCCATGAGACACATTCATTAGAAGAGAGAGAACTTCAATGTGAATCAAATTGTTGCAAGATGAGTGCTAGTCAAACTGAAGAACAAATTCTTTAGAATGGCCTTGCACAACGTCACGTCGTCAAAGAGGGCCTCACAAGGTTGTCGAGGCAGCTGCTCCGGGTGAACCAGTTCAGGTTGCCAAAAGTCTGTTATCTCGGCGTCACAAGCATGTTATTGTGACAGCTTGAACGTTGCGAAGTTATATCACGAGGCTCTTTGATGGCTTAGTTGCCGGAAGCCAGTGTCAAGCCGTTAATCTGTGATCTCGCTTCTGATATGGCTGGTGATCATATGCGAAAGATGTGAGCTTGTCTATCGTTGTCAAGAGAGTCATGCTGGAACCGATGGTCATCACCAGCCTTTCGGAAATGGCTGGCACGTCCTGTAGCTGCAAGCTGTTGCTGATGCCTGCTAAGATGGCGGTGACCTTCATGGCAGGGATAGACACGAGTGCCGCATTGCCCAACTTCACATCATGGTTGTTCATAACGCTTTGTACGCACTGTACGCAGAAACTAATTTTAATATCAACTAGTTGCCTATGTTGAGCATCTTTCTCCTGGTAAGCAAGGTCATGACCATATTCACAGTGACCTGCTTAGAGGAATCGTCAAGAAAGATCTACCATATGGCCTTGCAGCGCATGCACGTGGCGCCGAAGCCCAGTAGCGTCGATGTCCAGGTGCGGCAGACATGGATCGCGAAGTTTCGAGGTAGCTGCTCAGAAGAAATCCGCTGAGGTCGACAAAAGTTCATGGTCTGGGCGTCAGGGGCTTGTAGAAATGACAGCTCGAACACTGCGAGGTTTTATCGCGAGGCTCGCTGATGGGCTTAGTTGTCCAAAGTCGGGATAAGTCGGGACGAAGCCGTTAGACTGCATGATCTCGCTACAGATCTGACTGGTGAACTACTTGCTGATGCGTGAAATGCACTAGAGGGATATAATGGCTTTCGAAGGGGCGTTTGCTGCGCGGCTGCACCATGGGCTTGAAAATATTAACCATCTGAATTTCGCATGATCCAGTAGCTGGGTACAAGCAGTGAAAGCCGTATAAAGTGTTTGGGAGTTTCTTGACCGGAATTTTTCACGCCGGTATGACCTCGTACTTGCATCTCCAAGGAAGGTGAATCATCCTAGTGCGCAGTCCTTTGCGATCGCAGTTAGAATAACACTCTGGAGATGACGTGAGTCGTCCAATGGTCGTAATATTCCACTTGTGTTTGCTGAAGAACCTGCACATAGAGCTGATGGGTAGTGGCTGGCAGAGGATTGCTGGTGAGGACTTCATGTCCAGATTTGTTTACATTGGTTGCGTCGGAGTAGACGCACCAGAATTCTCGGCATCGGTGTCAGGAGGTGTCGACATGGAGCACCCTGCAACGGACGTAAGCGTTGTGGGGCAGTGAGCACCGCAATACGCCTACTCTATTCAAAGTATCTTGCAGAATGACAATGGCGCGGCTCTTAAATACGATGCTCAGCACGGCCAGCTTTACCTTGTTCACGTACTCAATCCTCTGGACCCTTCGAAATTTCCTCGAAGTAATTCTTGTGTATGCAAGCAGAAAACAAGCACCGGTGAGTCCGTGGAATTTGAACTCCCGTGTAGCTTACAGACAACACTTGGCCCACTTCTCCGAAGCTTCAATGTCGTGGTGGCGCACGTCACTTGTCGGAATCACCACGATGACGTGGTCGGCGTTCAGCTGGATCGGTCTTCGCGACTTGCCTTTGTCGATAGTAGCTGGAAGAGACACAGGAGCGTATGCGGGAGCTGCTGGATCTTGAGCTCGTCGTCGCGCGACTCGCTGGTGATTCCATTAATTGGTGAGAGTTCTAGGAGGCGTGGCCGTGGGCTTTTTGTCATTGGTAGGCACCACTTTTGCCGCTGGCCTTGTCGCCGCCTTGACCGATTGCTTTGCCGGCCGCTACGATGCTGCTGCAGCAGCAGCATCGCAGCGGCCGGCATCGATGCTGGAGATGGTACTTGCGCGCCGCTGACACGCTAGCGGAGCCACCTTGCTTCCTCCGCCGGTCTCCCGGATTGCGTCGCCGACAGCCACTTTCGACATGTTTTCTTCGCAAAGGGGGATGGAGAAAGCAGTCTTCTCCGTCACCGAGGCGAAAACTGTGTTGTTGTTGTTGTTGTAGCCTATCACGCCTGTGGCTCCTACCCACGGAGGGGGATTGGCCAAGAAATGGGTGGATTATTCCAAATTAATATTGAGGATACATTTCCGAATATCTATGAAATTAGTATTCAACAGCGTAGAGTTATATGTTAAAGTAAATCAAGAAAGTCATATCGAATGAGTAATCAGAAATTTGAAAGTACAAAAAAAAAGAAAAGGATAGAATTTAGCAGGGTATTCGTTTGGAGTCTGTAAGGAACGTTTGGACGGCGAAGCAAGCATCCCTGTGGCTGAATCCCAAAGTGGACGCCCCGAACGAAAGAATATTAGGTTCTGTTAAGTCCAGGCCAAGCCTTCGAAAAGGTATTTCCAACAATCGTTTTCTTGCCGCAGTAAAGCGGCGACAAGATAGAAGAAAGTGGTGTATCGTCTCTTCCTCATTACAAAACGGGCAGAGGGGGGAGGGAACCAAACCCGACCTGTGTAAGTAGAAATTTAGGGAGGGTATACGGCAACGTAATTTGGTGAGAGAGACCTCAAGCATCTTTGTGTTACAGGATTCGCTACGCCAGGGAAATATCAGGTGCTTATAATCTGGAGAAGCAGTCAGAACTGGGTTTGATAAGGCTTTTCTAATTGATCGCATCCGAAATCTAGCCGCCGTGATGTGTGCAGTCACTGGTAGAATGGGAAGAACAGGGCCGGAAAGAGAGGTCTTTGCCAGTGAATCGGCAGTTTCATTAAAAAACAACCCTTTATGACCAGGTACCCAAATCAAATGAACACATTGCACATGGGCAGGAACTAGCAAGTAAAATAGTTTTAGCATAGGTGAATCATTAGAGGCGGTAAGGGAAGAGCAAACAGAAAGGGAGTCAGTAAGGATAGCAGCTGTTGTAGTCGTTTGGTCTAATTTACGTAAAGCTAGGATTACTGCTAAAAACTCGGCCAGAAAAATAGGCACAAAATCGGGCAATCTTAAAGAAAAAGACCAGTCGAGTGCAGGACAAAATATCCCAATGCCAGTCTTATCCTCGCTCTGTGATGCATCTGTTGCAATGATAATATTTGTTCCTAGGGAGCTTAGGTGGTCTTGTAACATGGCGTTTAAGATGCTGTAAGGTAGTAGTTTTGCGTGGTTTGGGAAAATATCGTCGAACCTGATATCCAGGTAATTTGAATGAGTATTGTTAGGAAGCACATCGCGAATTTGCACATTTAGTGGTTCAAGTAATTTTTGCACAAATATAATCTGTGGTGTATGAAACCTGGGCCAATGAACGGGAAAAAATAATTGTGGATCGGAGATGAAAATTATTTGAGGACGGCTTAATGGTGATTCATATAGTCGTAAGAAAGTCTGAACGGTCAGAAGGTGAAATCGGCATATAATAGGTGGGATTCTCGCTTCCAGATATAAGACGGCATTTGCAACGTATTTTGGAAGGCCTAAGCACAGACGTAGCGCCTCTCGCTCTAATAAAACTAGCGGTCGAAGCTTGTATGACGGAACACCTGAGAATAAAACACAGCCAAATTCTAATACTGGACGAACGTACATTTTATATACCATCAAAAGGGATTTTCTTCGCATACCTGTTCTTCGATTGCTTAACTTGCGCAAGATGCCCATTGTACGAGCTCCTTTTGTTGCAATATATTCAATATGCGGCCGCCAGTTAAGATTTCCGTTATAGATAACTCCAAGGTACTTCAGTGACTGAACTTGTGGGATATCTTCGAGGTGATAGTTAAGCGATATGTATACTGGGTCTTTAACGGGAAAAACAAGGATAGCACACTTATTAGCATTCAGGTTTAAGTGTAAGCTATCCAGCCAGCCTTCCAGTTTCTTTAGATAGGACTGCAAAATTTCGTAAAGGGAGTATAGGTCACTAGCCATACCAAAAAAGGCGATGTCGTCAGCATAAACGTAGGTACTGACACCTGGGTGAACGGGGATTCCGCTCAGTAAAATATTAAATAATATTGGTGAAAGTACCGATCCCTGAGGCACACCTCTTGTTTGCTTGTGTTTACCAGATGAATAGCCGCTTCGAAAACAAAAGAATTCCCTGTCTTTCAAAAATTCATGCACCCATGCTACAATATATCCTGGAAAGCCATGGCCCTGTAACCGATTTGTTAAAATTGCATGTTCAATGCTGTCATAGGCTTTACATATATCTAAAGTAACTAACGCCGCATATTGTTTTTTCTGTCTGGCGATGTTAATGCGACTTTCAAGGTCTACATGCGCGTGCCATATTGAATAGCCAGATCTAAATCCAATTTGACAAGGACTCAACAATTGATTTTCATCAATAAACTTCATTATATGCCCGTGAAGCACTCTTTCAATAAGTTTTGCTATGTTTGATGTCAACGCAATTGGTCTGATGTTGTCGATAGTATACCCTGCCCCTTGCTTTTTAAGTAACGGAATAATTTTGGCGATCTTCCATTCATGTGGAATCCATGCATTGCTAATAGAGTAATTTAGCAACCTCAGAAGCTCACGTGGGGCTTCTTGGAAGAAAATTTTTAACATTGCATTTGTTATTCCATCCGGGCCAGGCGCTGTAGTTGGTAACCGTAACATGACCTGTGCTAGTTCCGAATAGGATATCTCTTTGTAGTCCGAGAATGTAGGAGTAAGAACAGAATTTTGAAGACGCGTTGTGAACCGGCTCTCCAATCCTTTAGCCAATAGGTCTAAGGACTCCTGCATTTCCTGTGCGGTATAGACAATTGAGTCTACATTAACGCTCAGTGGGAGTCTGTTTCTAGATCGAAGGAAATAAAATAAAGCACGTTTGTTTTTGGATTCAGATAGATAATCAAAATGTTTTTTATCGTACTCATCTTTTGCGTGTTTGACAGTGCGTTTGAAGGTTGCCGAAATAAATTGATAATCTTTCCAATTTTGTGGGCTCTGATTATGTAGAAGTTTTTTCCAAGCAGCTTTTCTTCTGCGATAAACTCGTGAGCACTCATTGTTCCACCAGGGACTAGATGATGTACGTTTAGCTGTCTGAATTACGAATTCAGACTTTTGTCGGGACATCTGTAACGCTGAACAAATTTTCAAGCCAATGTCTTCGTCATTAGTATTAGTCAATGACGCAATGGAAGAGTGTAAGCAGTCTTTAAATTTTTTGCAATTAACAAATATTCTGTCTTGTCGCTCAACTGATGTTAATGGGCATGCAATTTCGAAGTATACTGGGAGATGATCACTGTTTGTAGAGAAATCAATCGTAGTCCAAGATGTCACGGCAATACTTGTGCTAGAAAACGTCAAATCTAACACTGAGCGAGATTGGCCACGGACAAATGTGGGTCGTCTCATATTTAGGCATGAAAGATTTTTATCTATGGTCCAGTCCCATAGACGCGTTCCACATGCATCTGTTCTGTAACCCCATGATACGTGATGCGAGTTGAAGTCACCAGTAAGGATGACTTGATTTTTGCAGCTAGCAAGCGCACTATCCAATTGATATGTACTGTGTACGCCCGTAGGGAAATAAGCATTTATAATCGAAAAAGTACGGTAGCCTGGTATGCTAAGGTGTACTGCCAAAATTTCACATTCCGGAGACATTAACTTGAAAGCTATTTTAGCCTTATGACAGAATTTAGATGACAACAAAATCATTAAACCACCTCCTAGTGAAAGGCGATCTAATCGAAAAAGTCGAAAATCTTTAAAATTAAAATTTTTCTCTGGAGTAAGCCAGGTTTCTTGTAAAATTATTACGTCAGGGTTAAGATGTGTAGTTAAGCAATTTAAGTCTATTGAAGCAGAAATCAAGGAACGACAGTTCCACTGTAGCACTTTTAAAGAAGCTATGGTGATGATCTAATTGATATAATTACTTCAGCGACTACCGTCGCAATGTACTTTCTTGGATGCCAGAATGAGAAATAGGATTACCCTTTTTGTTTTTGGAATAGGGACAAGACGCTGTTACTGGAGAACCAGTTCGCTTATGCGGCCTGGTATCATGACCTGTTTCCATGTCATCCTGTGAGTCTGTCTGACGCGAAGAACAAGGATCGGATCCAACAAACGTTGGGTCCGATCTGGTATTCGGCGCTAGGACTGAATTGGCTACCTGTTCTGCAGCACAAGCAAGCGATTTGGTGATTGGTGTTGCGGCTGTTTGCAACAGCTGTGTCATCTGAGCGGTAAACACTTGGGAAATGCATTCTGTAACAGTTTCAACAATATGTTGCATAGCCTTTGTCATCGCTTTTTCCACTGCTGACTCAATGAGTTTAGACAAGTTGTCTTCATTTAAAGTCGACTGCCTCGCAGTGACGCCAGCGTATCCAAAAGCTCTGTCCTTGACGACTGCAATAGCCTCTTGCCGCGAACATCTTCGCCTGTCAATTACCTCGAGGACCTGCACTTCATTAGCTTTTGCCGAGCAGTTTGCATAGTCAGCCGCATGGTTTCCTCCACACAGGCAGCATGTTTCGGTTTCAGCTGTGCACTCATTAGGGGAATGATCCTCACCACAGACGCGACAGCGTGCATTTGATTTGCAGCCTCCTGCACTATGGCCAAAACGCCAACAGTTCCGACACTGTAGTGGACGGGAAGGGAGAGGATCCACTCTAAAAATAAGTGGCCACACTTTTAGTTCAGATGGGCAGGACATACCAGCAAACGTAGCTATGACCGATTCAGTGGCAACTTTTTCCCCGTTTACGAGTCGGTTGCATCGGTATACGGCTATGACACCAGCATCAGACAACTTCTCCAGAGTCTCAGTTGGGCTCAATCGAGAGTCTACGCCCCTGACAATGCCTTTAGTGCATGCTAGATGGGGAGGAATGAACGCACTCACCGGCACAGATGCAAAAATCTTACTCTTTAGGAGGTCTGCAACACAGGTCGGATCTGATGACCTACAAACTATCCCACCTCTTCCAAATTGTCGGACATCGCTTATCATTTGGAAGTGACGCGTCATGGCTTGGAGCTCGGCCTGGACAGCCTGTGGGTTGTTCAGCCGGATGAATCCACCACTCGAGGGCACCAGCGCGACAGGGATGCTGCTAACACCGCTGCGGAAGAAAGATTCCAAAGGTAAATCATCAGGAGAAAGGGAGGCTGACCAAGGGCTGGGCCCTTGCCCAGGAGAGTTTTTAGACATCAGCGCTGCTTCAAGCACTAGGTAAGTCCTGTAAATATGAGATGGTTAAGATGAGTAGGTCAAATCCACCCAAAACTCAGCCAAACCACCGCGCAGTGAGCTTGCCAGGAGAGTTAGGCTAGCAAAAACCACTCGAACCGTAGGGCCAGTCACCGCCGTGAACACAGGTCCGACAGCCAGTCCCCAGTGCTTCTTCTTCCACCCGCCAGTCGAGGCCGAACACCAGTCGAGGCAGTTTGCGGTAGTCTACAGCAGAAAGGTCGTGGTAGCACACCACGACCAGCTGGCGGCCATCTTGACTTGGTCGCCGACATTACCTTTCTTCTTCTTCCGTGGTGGCGCGTGTCTCGCGCAAGGACATGGACTCGAAACTGATGATGAATCAGGCACAATAAATATTACACGTTGGCATTGTTGTCCTAATGATAAAAATAAAAGGTATTTTGTCATGAAATATTTGGTGTTAATGTAAATAGTGGGATAACAAGCATCGAGTAGTTCACCTGTTTATCACCTACAATTTGTGGTATACAAAACATCCTTTTCTTCAAACAACTAAAGAATGAGGACGTCATGAGGTATTATTACAACAAAAACACGACGACGACGATAACGACGACGACGGCGGCGACGAAGACAACCACATCATCATGATCATCAGAATCATCATCATCATCAATATATTCCAACAAAAAATTGTACTCTTTGGAGCCGCGAAGCCACTTTTTGCGGAATGATTTGTGAATGATTTGTGTATTGTCTTCGCTTTTTCTCAAGAGTTTCCGCTAATGACCATGGGAAGTATTCTAAGCCAGTATTTGTGCAATGTATTGTTTTGGAAGTTTCAATTTCAGTTTATTATTCATACAAGATACATATACTCCATCTCACAAGCTGTTGTCAGCATGGAGGAAGGAAAAGGATAGGAGGGAGCCTACCGCAACACGATTGACGCCGACTGGGGTGGCCTTACACGTGGTGAAAACGTCAGAGCACGGATGATACGTCATCGCGCGCGGTAGGTTTTAGTTCTCCCGGTCGATTTTTTTTCAATACCCATTCCAAACCATTTGAAACTGTTGAAGTAAACAAAAACAAAACCAAGAAAAAAAAACAAGTAACATTTTTTTTCCTTCCTACATGTGAGCAGCTGCCGGCCGAGCGCGCACCGAATAAAAACTACCGGTAACCAAACGTCTCGGCAAATGTCGATTCTCCGTGATCTCGACACAAGAGGTCACGTGTTGGGCCACCACTGATGGCTACACGAAGCGTTCGCTTGCCAAGGCTGACTGCGTGACCTAATGCTCCCTCATATATTTTTCCTTCCTCCATGGTTGTCAGCACTGTGGAAGCTACACGAATTCTTAGCCAATAGAAAGGCCGAATGCTCCTCGATATGTGCTGATCCGCGCCGCGTCGTGTGCTCAGCGTCTGCTTGCCATCCTGTTCCATGCTCCATGGTTGGTGGATTGACGCAAAATTTTTTTTCATGCCGTAACCATAAGCTGCGCTTGCAAGCATGTGACAGCATGGCTTCGCTTTACTTGTACGCTTTCCCTGCAGTTACCTTGCAGCCTTCTCAGCAAGTACGAAGAACGAATGCCTTCATAAATGTTCAGCTGCGGCACAGCGTCTGCTCAGCGTCTATACTTGGCGTTTGCTCGCTACCGTCATCCAGTACCATGCTAGAGCGGGGTAATAAATGAAGGATTTAGTGAACAATTAGGCTTCTATAGCGTTCCGCATTGCCAACGTATCACCAATGCTAATGCTGTGGCGCGATCTGCTAACTAGAAATTAAACCAGTTTTACGGCTCGGTGCCGTGTCTGTAGTCCTAGCAGCATGAAAACAAACAGCCGATATCAATAATTACGACAAAACATACCTCATGTTTTGACCTCAGCTTGAGATGCGGCTTAGCGATGACGAATTTTGCCCCTTGTTTCCTGCTGGCAGGGCAGAGAGCCTGCAAAAAGCGTGAATTTGTATCGAAGCGGGTGGTCGGCGCTGTATGGGTGCTGCCATATTTCTATAAACTATCGCGGTTAGAGAGAGCGAGAAGTTTAATGATGGGAAATGCAGAGAGGTCGGCCATCATGGTTAGGGTGGCTATTACGGTTACCGGCGGTAACTGCCACAGTAATTCTCCGTATACGACGTGCATGCGCAAAGGCCATAACATTTCACGTATGGCTGTACCGTATCATACAGCGAGCAAAAAGTAAACTCTCTACTGTAGCCAGTTACTCCCGGAACTATGTACCGCTGTGCAAGGATATTGCCTGTGTACACCTCGTACCTTCGGCAGTGCTGACAACAGTTTGTGAGAAGGAGTATAGGTGGTTGCTAGTAGCATACAGGCAGCAAGCTACATGCAAGTGTACTACCTATTCAAGTATATGCTATTGTATTGGAATGCTTCGCCATGTAATGGCTCCCCGGTGCTCCTTAGTTTCAAAATTCTGTTTCTTATGTAGCTGTGACATGTTATTTATACATTAAACATGCACTGCGAATCGCTATGCCCATATTTTGAGGCATACGTCACTGTCCACATTGTCAACAAAACGAACTGTCCGATAAATGCGTTTTCGCCGACAATGTTAATAGTAAGGTGACATTGTGACGTTTTTCGGGCACGGTAGCGGCAGTGGATGGTACGCAGCATCACTCCTTACGTGCTCGTTTTGCCGCTTTTGCAGGTTACTGTTATTTTGGTCCAAACTCATTCTTAAGCTTGTAGCATATCTTGCTGCTGATGTGCCTCTTGTTAACCATTGTCCGCTGTTGTCAGGAATTAATGTTTGGCGTGAAATTCAGACGTTCAGCCCGTAGTACAGTCCATGTGAGTACAATTCGAAAATATTCATACAATGTTGGTAAATGCACTGGAATTACTGTGTCTACCTTTCACAGTAAAGGCGATTCCTTGAAAGGCACATGGAAGTGTGCAACCTGTCGAACGAATGAATAAAAGGTGAGGGGGGGGGGGGGCTGCAAAGTTGTTGACGTCTTCGGGACAGAGAATCGCACTTGCGCATTTTCAACAACCTAACCACGATGAACAAAAGGCTTTTATGGCTAGCTCAAACGATAGGCAAAGGAATTAAGTACTGGCAAAGAATGGGCACGTTTTTGTACGGAACAGTAATGGTGACAGCGCCATTCGAATTCGCTGAGAAAGGGATTTCTCGAAAATGCTTTAATGTCACCGCTGCACGTACTGTTTTCATAAGGTTTATTTTTCTCATGCGGAAATAATTCTGTCTCTCTTCTTATCTCAATACCGTTTCTTGTCGTGATATTGCTTCTTACGAGGGTAAGAGTTCGAGCTTCTTTAGACATTATTTGTCTTTAGGCTGTGAGTTTGATATTTCGGCCTTTACTGGAACTTGGTTCAGTACATTTCAAGATGCAATTCAAATCGATGGTGACAATTATGAGTGCTTGAACAGATGTCGTAAGAAAAGGGGTGGGATTGCTTTGTATATAAAAAAACGCTGTGCATTACGAATGATGGCTGAACACTGTGCCATGCTATCTGATTACGAACTTCTTTTCGTCAAATGTAGAATTTTCGGAATAGGCGTTGAACCGCCGTGGTGGCTTAGCGGCTATGGTGTAGCGCTACTAAGCTCGAAGTCGCGGGATCAAATCCCGGCCGTGGCGGCCGCATTTCGATGGGGGTGAAATGCAAGAACACCCGTGTCTCGTGCATTGGGGGCACGTTAAAGATCACCAGGTGGTCAAAATTATTGCGGAGTCACCCACTATGATGTGCCTCATAATAAAATCGTGGTTTTGGCACGTAAACTTCCCGAATTTGATTTTTTGAAGCGAAGCATGCATTGCCTCACAAGTGTCGGCGGTGGTGGCGGTGTCACGTTATAAAACCCTATCGAAAACCTGTCGAAAACTCGCGTCTCGTTCACTTGGTATATACCAAAATTGGCATAGAAGGGTATGAATGTATGACTAACATGACTGATAGGTCATGACATCAACAACATCCCATGCTTGTCAGTTACGTCACGATTGTTATGAAGGAAGACGCAGATGTCGAAAAGCCGTTTAATCCATCTGACGGCAGTACAACACATGACACAACACAGCTTGGTCGCCGTGCTTTTAAAGGCAACAGCACTAACAAAGGATGCGCGCGCATAGTCTGCGCACTGAACGGAAAAGGGACAGATAATCAGCGCAACCACGTTTCATGCGATTACAACACTCCCCCCCAAACAAACTCACAGTCGGTCGTACATCAGTCGATCAGGTGGACGCGTCACCCTAGTGCTGCGTCTAAGTACAGGAGGGGATTGCGGCTGCTGCGGTGACGACACTGCTGGTTGCAATGGGCAATCTTCTCTTCCCAGGATATCAGTGGCACGCGCCAAATGAATTGCATCACCACAATCTTCCGAACGCTCCTTGTGCTTCAAAGAAGAACGTAGGTGATCCGCATGCACAAAGCGCGTTTGTTTGTCCACGTACACCAAGTATGTTACAGGAGATTTCACATTCACAATCGTTCCTGGCCGCCACTTCACAAGTTTCCCCCGAACAGTGCGCACTAGTACACGATCGCCAACAGAAAATGCTCTAGGTTTACCCCTACGCTCATTTGCGCTGTGCACTTCCCTCTCGGACTTGTCCATTATCGTAGCTTCCATGTTTGGTTTAAGCAGAGACAACCTTGTGCGTAACTTTCTCTTCAAAAACAATTATGCTGGTGTTCTACCAGTGAACGTATGCGGCGTAGTTCTGTACGCGAAAACAAAGTTATCAACTCTGTGTTGCAAGGACCTGGTACTTTTGTTCCGTTCACCCTCCAACAGCTGTTTCAGCAATGACTGTTTAACAGTCTGCACTGCACGTTCCGCTGCGCCGTTAGATTGGGGATGATACGGCGGAGTTAATGTATGCTTGACGCCACTTGCATGCAAGAAATCAGCGAACTCTTTTGTTCGAAATTGTGGCCAATTGTCAGTAACTATCTCCAGAGGCATACCATAGCTTGCAAATAATGACCTTACTGTTTCAACAGTACTTTGCGCGGTAGTAGAAGTCATTATTTTCACATCTACCCACTTGAAGTGGGAATCAACTGCTACCACAAATATTTTGTCTTCCTTTTCTGCAAAGTCGAGATGCACTCGCTCCTAACTGTTCGTACACCACCTCCACGGAGTCAGTGGTGCTGGCTGCTCTACTGGTCTCACACTCTGACAGATGTGACATTGCTTTACTGTTTGTTCGAGGCAGCTATCGATTCCGGGCCACCAAACCATTGCTCTTGCCAGGGCCTTCATTTGACTGATGCCAATGTGCTGTTCATACAAAAGTGACATCACTTCCTCCTGAAGAATGTGGGGTATAACCACTCGGTTCTGCCAAATTACGCATGCATCATCCACAGAAAGCTCAAACCGTCTAACAAAGAATGGTCAATACTGCTCATCCACAGACCACGGCCAACCATGCCATGTCATTTCACGGACAGCCCTCAAGACAGCGTCTTTAGACGTTTCACGTGCGATGTCCTTTGCCGTTAAAGGCAATTCTCTGATGGGGGAAAAGTAAAAAAAAATCATCTGCATCGTCAGTGGTTTCAGACAATGGTAGGCGCGACAAGCCGTCGGCGTTGCTAATCTTTGTCCCCGATCTGTGCATAATGCGGAAGCGGTAGTTCGACAGAAAAATGACCCAGTGGTGGACTCGCGCAGCTGCCACAGCACTGCTGTGATGCCTTCCTTCAAATATTATCGTGAGGGGTGGTGATCAGTGATCATACTGAAGCTGCGGCCGTAAAGATACTTGTGGAATTTCTTGATGCCGAAAATGATGGCGAGTGCTTCTTTCTCAATGTGCGCATAGTTTCTTTCCGCTTGTGTCATTGATCTGGAAGCGAAGGCAACTGGACGCTCAACACCATTCACTACGTGCGATAACACCGCGCCCAGCCCGTAAGCAGAAGCATGGCATGTGAGCTGGATTTCTTTTTTCACGTCATACAGCTCTAATACAGTTTCTTGACTTAGCAACTGCTTACACTGCGTGAAGCACTCATCACAATGACGTGACCATTCCCATATGCTTCCCTTGCGTATATAGAAGCTGGTGAAACGGTTCTAGTTGCCCGGCCAAATTGGGCAAAAATTTTGCATAGAAATTTACTAGGCCCAAAAATGCCCTCAGCTGGGTCACATTACTGGGTTTTGGTGCTTCGAGGATTGCTTTCACTTTGTCCGCTGTGCGATAGAGACCATGTCAGATATAGATCTGACACGGTCTGACACGTGAAGAAGACAATTCATGGATGTCTAAAGTGCCACCGATTTGACGCCAGACCGCTGCACCAAGAAACAGCCCCACTTCCTGCTGACAGAGTCAACGAGCGACAACCATTTGAAGTGATCGGGGTAGATTTCGCGGGTCTGTTACTTATAAAGGACGCGATGAAAGGTACTACAACACAGTATGTTGCAATATCTGTATGTGCTACTACACGAGCTGTACATCTCGAAGTTGTGGACAACACGACAACAGAAGCATTCTTACATGCATTCCGAAGATTTACAGCGAGACGAGGGCTATGTTGCATCCTTTACAGTGACAACGCAAGGACGTTCAAGAAGGCCAACAGAGACATCAATCGTATGATAAAAGAATTACAGGAAGAAGACTCCAAAAGAGCAAGCCAAGGGGATCAAATCAAATGGAAGTACATCGCAGAACAAGCGCCTTGGTGGGGAGGCTTTTATGAAAGGATGGTACGAAGCATGAAATCAACAATGAGGAAAGTTATTGAAAAAAGACTGTTATCAAGAGAAGAGATGCAAACACTAACAACTGAAGTTGAAGCTGTCCTTAATAACAGACCGTTGACCTATGTATACAGCGAACCGGATGAGCCTCTACCTATTGTGCCGGCTGATATAATAGGTAGAAAGCATAGGATCAAAGACAGTACAGAAGGTGAAAAAAAGATCAGCATAGAAGAAATGTGGAGAAATAAGCAAAGAATTACGAAAGATTGGTGGAAAAGATGGAACAAGGAATATCTGAAAGCACTGAGAGAGCAGTGTAACGCAAGAAAGCAAGAAATGACAGTGAACCAAGGAGATATCGTTTGATCGGTGCACGTACTCCTAGATCCTTCTGGAACCTGGCTGAGGTCATTGAAGTATATTCTGGAGTCGACGGGAAGCCGCGCTCCTGTCTCTTAAAATCCAAAAGAAAACTCGTTCGGAGACCTATTCAACACCTTTACACACTCGAAGGTTGCTTCCACTGATGAGAAGGAAACTTTTCGCGGCCGGAAGCTATTGAAACTCATGGGAGCGGACAAGACGAGAAAGACAACGGACGGACGGACGGACGGATGGACGGACAAGGAACTTTATTTATGGTCCTGAGAGTCTATAGATGCACGTCTATGAAGCAAAACAATTTTGGATTTGAGACATTTGCAAGTTATTGCTTGCCCAACGTCTACGAGAGGTGAGGCAATGTTGCCCAGGGCTCACATATGTTTCAGGAAAGCACTTGAAAAAGGAAAAAAAGAAAGCACGCGATAGAAAGGAATAGGGCAGCACAATACGGCTTTTTCGAACGTCAGTTGAACACTTTCTGTCATTAGCAAATTATGACCGCTGGAATGTTTGCTCATATACATGTGTTTTAAAAGGAGCATGGTATCTTCTCAGATTAGTTCTCAACACTAGCCGAAATTACCTTTTGCTTTGCTGTGATTCCCAACGAGCTTGAAAAGAAGAAATTGCCCAGCTGTCATTGGCTGACGTACACCTGACAAAAAAGTCGAGCGCATATGTACCATTATTGCCTGATAAAACTCCTGTATTGATAAATTTGTGCATAGAGTGGTGCACCACAACAACAGCTCCCTAAACTTTTCAGGGTTGCTATTAATTACAAGGATGCTCTCTCTCTCTTTTGGATGAGGAGCCAACAGTGCTTTTCTAAATGGCTTTCCAGCTGAGCTCAATGGCCTGGTCTCGCGGTCTTCGCGCCAGGCCATTGAGCTCAGCTGGAAAGACATATAGAAAAGCTCAGTGATAACCTGTGCCAGCTCAAGTGCGTCGCCATTCCTCTGCTCCTTTCGCCACTTGGCATCTTGATTGATCCACGAGGTTTAACGTCTCTAAGCAACCATGAGGCTATGAGCGATGCAGTGGTGGAGGGCTCCGGATTAATTTTGGCCACCTGGGGTTCTTGACATCCACCTAAACCTAAGTAAACAAGCGTTGTTGCACTTCATTCCCCTCCAGATGCAGCTACCGCGGTCGTAAATCGAGCACGTGACCACGTTCTCAGCAGCAAAGCGCCATAGCTACTCAGCCAATGCGGCAGGCTCGTGGTGTCTTGTTCACGGCAGTTTATTTTCATTTTGGTGATTTGTGTACCCAAGATGGTTTAGAAAAGCTCACGCATTTTCATCGGTGCCATCATGAGAACCGTGAAAGATGGGTTTTTTTTGTTAGAAACCACCACCAAAAAGGGGTTATTGCCTGTTATTTTTAATTGTAAGGATTCGGAAGTGGTCGCTAAGCAACGAAAATAATTGATAATAAAGAGCACCCACCCTTGAGCGGACATGAGATTCATTAATAAGGCTGTGCGATAACTTTTACTTAAGGTGTAGATAGTGCTTTGTCTGAACAGAGTTATCGGCGACGAAATGCTGCCGTCGCCGTGACCCAGCGACACGACTTCGAGATCGGGCGGCACGACAAAGGGCACCGCCACCCGAAGATCTCGGAGCAGGAAATATTGGCTTATCAATCTCCGCCATCAAATATCGCCATCGCCTTGTCTGTGACGAGATCCCTCCACTTTTATCTTATGCCGTAGGCGGTGATAAGAGGTGTATAGTAAAAAAAAAAAAATCCAGCCAATGACAATGGCGTTCCTCAGTACTGTAGAATATGCATTAAAAAAAAAGGGGGGGGGGGCGGGAGATTTCGAGAAGTTGAAGGAAAGAGAACCTGCAGGGTAAGCGGCGACAGCTGCGGATGAGTTCTCCGCCAGAAGCGGGGTACAGACACTGCCACTAAGGAAGTAGAGAGAGAGATAGAGAGGCTCTTTAGTGGATGCCGGAGAGGTTTTCCTGGTGGCATTCTTAGCATGCTACTGCAGATGGATAGGTTGAGAAATGACATGATGTTTCACAACGCAGACACACTGTACGCTGAGGAAGTAGCCTGCCATTTAATTTTAACAGTGTTTAAAGACAATGAATGTCTACCAAATGTGACCCGTTGGCACCTTCTAAGCTTAGAGCTCACTCGTGCAAGCTTCTGCTTTTGCGCGTGAAAGGCATATGGCGCCTCGTTGCCAATCTTATTAAAAAGATAAGTCTCACATTTGCCACTTAAAAAAATTTAAGAGTAGAATTGGCAAACAATAATACACACATGTATTGACGCCCAATACCTTGCTTTTACAAAAATCAAGGTATAAAAATTATATTTATTTATTTATTTTATTTTATTGAAGCACGGAGGGCTATATTCTTGTGCCAAGGTGCCACAGCTTTCTGCGCTTGAGAATTTATGATTAGACAGAGTATAGAAAGACCTGAGCAGGTTCGGAGCATGAGCAACGTTCAAATGCACCAAGTGGCGCCGGCACCCCCGAGTCCTGCGTTCACGGAACACCCAAAAAGCGAGCGCTCCTTTTAGACCCTTTCAAGTTCAAAGGTGGCTTCCCTTAGCTTGCCGCTGTTTCCGTTTTGTTCACCCACACGACGAGACGCGGAGGCCATCGCTTACGGGATTTAGGGCTCTCCCATTTACCGTCACCAGTAAAGCGAGAGATACGGATTTAGGAGGTGAATAGGATGCGCGGCGCTTCCAACACCGCGGCGACACAGACGTGAATCCCACGAGAGGCCTAATGGACGGAAGATGGGATTACGGTTCAGACAGGTCGGTTCCTTTGCGTGCGTTGGCAGGTTCGACCAAAGCATCGCTACTGCGCTCAGGGCACCGTTGGCAGGAGGTGTAGTGACTCTAGGCGATGAATCAGGAAACCGTGAGACACGGGCGAAGACTTCAGGGCTTACCTTTGAGCCTGTGAAGAAACGTGACCCTAATCGCTATGTCATATATCACGTTATTCGAGTTGAAAAGAACTGAGCCGGTGTCTTCTCGCGTCTCCCGCACAAATAATGTGCGTGTTTGCATAAATAGCCTATATCAACACGACGGTAATAATGAACATTGCTGCTTCGTCTTCTCGTGCCAGCGGACTCACTGGGGTCCGAAGGGGTTTAATGACGAAGACCCGTACGGGATTCTGACACTTATATTTGGCAAAATTCTAAAAAAAGTGATAGAATCTAAAACTTTTAGGCGTTTTATTGTCTATTATTATCTGTTGTTCAATTTTAATTTATTCTCAGCTTTATTCTCTCCTTCTTGCTTTACTTGAAGTAATAATATTTCCATTAAAATAATGTCATTATTAAGAAATGGCAATGACGATAAAATACGTTTAGAAGCAGCTGTGTTCTTAACCGAATAATATATGATAAAACTGATTATCTAGGCCTCAACAATGCGCTATTATAATAGTTTGTTGGAGCACGTGCTCTTTGAGAAAAGCCTTAAGATGTCAGTATAATCCTGTGTTCTGATTTAGCTGCCCTTACGTATGGCTGACCACGCCGCAATGCAAGCGTATCAACTGACCAAATTATTCATCTTTACCCAAAGCAATATGTACAGTTCGCCTAAAATAGAGAGAGAGAGAGTGAGAGAGAGATAGCAAGGAGAAGAAAGGCAGGGAGGGAGGCATATGTAACAGAATAAACAATGCTATAGCCTGGCAACATCGATATAAATGCATAGCGTAAATTTTAGACCGACTGCAATGATAATTAAGGTCGTAATAAGGCAGCGTAGGTCTTGTATTGATTACGAAGGAATCTTAGTTATTTACCAATTACTTGCACTTAGAAGCAGCTATAACTTACCCTCGTACACACTTTGCTTGAATATGACTGCATCGTTAAGAGTCTCCTGTGCCTTTTAATTATCGGCAAATACGATTTCTGCTCGTTTATTAAAGCGGAAAGTTAGTATGGCGGAATTTAGATGGAAGCTACTATTTACATATAGAGATACAGACAGGAATATAGGCCTGGAATTAGAGCAGAAAATTTTATCTTCCATTGTAAAAGCGAAGTAATTTAATGAGTCATAATTATTGTGACGACGTAAGCAGGCCGATACTGGGCCAACTACACATCTTATTTCATGATAAAGATGAAGACCTGCCTCATAAAAGGCAACGAAAATGAAATACATGAACGAGTTTCAACGCATAACACAATAGCAGAGTTCGAAAAGGGCAAATCTGTGTAGTCCAATGAAGAAAATGCAGATTTATCACATAATAGCCAATGAATTTGCAAAAAAAGAACAAGTTCCAAACAAAGCACGATGTCGAGAAGAAGAGGCTTCAGCGCGCAGGACAATGAAAGATTTCTAGAATAGCAAGCTGGTCACAGTCCAAAGCTACACAAGATTGTCCACTTCCAACACGACATAGAGGTTCTCACACTTGCATGTTGGGTGAGACCATATTCAGCAATAGCCGCGACTATACTACTGTCTTTCAAACACTCTCTTAACACAACAACCGCACGTTTTTGAGGTGCACTTGTTGTCTAAAGGCATGTGCTGTTCTCCAAGGGATCGGACACCTGTGAGCTCTCTTTTGGCTAACTGGTCTCCGGTCCATCCTCATCAGACTTAATATTCTTAAATATGCGAGAAATATGTTTTAGGGGTGACATCTTCTGTTATTAGTTTGTACGACCAGAAAAGCTACTGGAATGACTTGCCGCCTGGTCTTGTTTGCAATTTAACAACTCATGTGTTTTACTACGACTTCAGCGATTGTAAACCCGTAAATTACGTTTGTCCGTTCTTCTGCGTCCTCACAATCGATCTCGTGCTCACCAGCATAACACTTGAGCCACTTAGCCGCCTAGACTGGTATAGGGTCTATCAATTAGGACATTATTTATGTTACATTAGTATCACACGTCAAAAATATGACCAAGAATTAATGGCAGGAATAAAAAAGTATTATTGCGCGTGCCGAAATGTATTAGAGTCATATTTTGCGCATTTTTCTTCGTATCTGCTCTTTTTTTCTTTTTTTCACATTTTCATGATCATTATAGCATCGTCAAAGCGCCAGGTGTATACTGTGATTATTTGTAACTCTGACGATCCTTATGCCGTAGCAAAACAGCAAAATATACTGTGGTTAATGCTTGGAAAAGGCTTTGAAAAGGTCTCTTTATTGCGCACACTCCACAAAATTGGTAGAAATTACAAAATAATTGAAGATGGTAAAGTATAATTAAAACAGAAAGCGTTCTATATAAAATTATAGGTGAAAATGAGCTTCACTTCCAATTATTTCCGTCGAAATAGAATGGACTTTCAATGCCATTTTATTAACAGTCTGTTGAAACGCAGCAACACAATTCTCAAATGAGACGAAGTTTTAAAGATTCTTGCATTCCATTGTCTTGCCGCCCATAAGGACACAACGAGTGCTTCGGGTTGATACTTCACCAAAGTCGCAAAAAACCAGGCGACGTCGAATCAAGCGTTTCCTCAAAGTGCTACGCCCTCTTGGTCACTTGTTTAATTCGACGAGGCACGTCGCGATGCAGCAGCGTATACTACATTCTATAATAAACACTAAAGACACTTATTCATGTGTTTGGTAGCACCCGCCGCGGTGGCTCAGCGGCTATAGTGTTGCGCTGTGAAGCACGAGGTCGTGGGTTCAAACCCCGGCGTGTTTCATTAATCCGGAGGCGTGCCTCATAATGAAATAGTCATTTTGGCACGTAATACCTCAGGATTCAATTCAATTAATCTGTTTGGTAGAGGAACGGGTGATCTATGCACTAGATAGAACTTCACAATACTGTTATTAATATCGGTAGCGATGTCGTTGGGGGTAAGTCTAATCGATAATATGTTTACAATTTTGATAATCTTGCTTCCATAATGTGCAACATGAACAAAACTCTGCACATATAAACACGCGCCCTGCTAAACTGTGCGTACAAGATAGGGTATTGCAGCGTAGCCGACCGCTTAGTATAGATATTCCTCGTGTTTTTTGTGTGTTTGACCTAGAAGCATCCTATTCGTTCAGCACACTCGCCAGCGCGATCATACATGGTATGGCGCACCTCTGTAGTGAATGTGCGGCACTGTACGGGTGCCTTCCATGCTTCCTACGTGCAGACAGCTAAAAAATGAACTGTCACGAGGGGACTATAGAATGGAGAGGTCAAGGCTTACTTCCTGTCGTGGACTGGCGCCGCTGCCCCCCTCCCCTCCCTATCTCCGTCTCTTTTTTTTTTCTCTTCCTTCTCCTTACTCGGGCAGTCGCTGTTCTAAATGAGCACTTTATGCAAAACCTCTGGTGCCGGTGTCGGCGTGGCGCTCCCTTCGCATCGTATCCTAGTCTTGGCTCGAACCCGCTAAGCGGGAACGCGTGCACGTGAGGTCGCAGCCTAGCCGGTGTGCATACTACATTTTGCTGCAGAACCAAGAAAGGAAAAGGTTGGCCTCTGCCATCTTCTGTTTCCCGGAAAATTCTCGTTTGCATCGCTTACCTTAATATTGTGCACCTACAGGATACCACCGTATTTTTGCTTTTAATGAGCACACGTGTGATAGCACTAGACTCCTGAACGTTCGACCAGTAGTTATTAGGTCCCGCATAGCGACATGTAATGCACAGGTGTGCGGTGTCGGTTTCCGTCGCCTGTGTCTTGTTTTGTGCACGAGCACCACCCAGCTTGGTAACTGTCAGCCGCAGCGTATATGCATTGACAAACAACAGCCCTAAGAAAGGTGAGCACGAATAAATTAAGGTAGGCGTTACACGTGCGTGTAAGCCTACCTTGATTTCTTTGACCTCGTCTCTGTGAGCGCTGTTTTTTTTTGCCAAGTATGAACGTACACCAACTTTTTTCATTCATTCATTCATTTTATTTCGACATTATGGTACATTATAGCATGTACAAAATGCTGGGGCACAGACTAAAAGCCAGAAAAGGCTTGACGGGGTCTGTACCCGATAATTGCACTTTCACAGGGGCAACAGAGAATGTTCCTATGCGACAAGCTTACAATGCCAAAAACTATACATCTGAAAAATAAAACTAACCAGTGTTGAAATTAACTATAAAAACCAAATATTTACTTTTCTGCACGACATCAAAATTGATCAAAACTTGGAGAAACTTTCCTGTAGAGAATCAAAACTTGACAGCAGCATTACAGAAAACAATGCTGGTTGTTTAAAAGAGTAGGCAATGTATATCCAATCATTTGTCGGCCATAATTAGTACGGGTCCGTGGCGCAAACCAAAAAGTGATTCCGCGCGTGTCATAAACATGCACTCTTTCAGTCAAATTAGCAAGTTCTTTCAAGCACAGATTGTTTTAATGCCTTGTTTGTAGCCTGTCATTAGTAAAAAATCGTACAAGTCGTCAACAGGTATTACGTTTAGGTTTTTACAGATGGGCCTTGTGTGTGTGTGTTATACGGAGCATTAACAATCAAACGGACAGCCCTTTTCTGTAATCTAGAAAGCCTCAGAATGTTGGAAATTGTGGTGATTCCCCAGACAAAGTTTTGAAAGGAAAGGTGAATTATGCAATAACAGTTTTACTTTCTCAGGCAAAAGAAAACGTGTGCGCGATAATATACCAACCGTGCGAGAAAGACTGGTACAAACAGAATCAGATTGCAAATCCCAGGACATGTTTTCATTAAAGAGCACACCAAGACATTTCACAGCAGGAACCACCTCTATTTTTGATGGACCAAGAAAAAGCGCTAAATCAAAGTTGACTTTCTTGTTTTTAGCTCTAAATAAAACCGCTTTTGTTTTTGACGTATTTATAGTTAGAGAGTTGTTCAAACTCCAGGTATGCAGTTTCGCGACTACGTTATTTGCTCTGGTTTGAATTTCCAATAAATCTGATCCTAAAAAAAAACTAGTATCGTCAGCATAAACTATAAATTGGGTATTTTCATCTATTATTACTACGTCATTAATATATACATTAAAAAGTAGAGGCCCTAGAATGCTTCCCTGCGGTACTCTGCTGTTTAGGGATCGAAAGCTTGATTTATAGTTATTAAGTTGTACCTGCTGCTGGCGATCGCTCAAGTAGCTTTGCATAAGTGTGAAAAATGCCCCACGGAATCCGTAATGCTGTAGCATTTTTAAAAGTGTGGTATGATTAATCCGATGAAAGGCTTTTCAATAGTCGATAAATATTCCAACTATGTAAAGTTGACGCTCAAAACCACCTAATATGATTTCTTTTTGAAGAAGTGACGCGGATTACGTGAAACGTTTTTTTCTAAAGCCGAATTGAAACAGTGCTATGATGTTATGGCGACTCAAAAAACTATTCATTGTTATGTGTATCAACTTTTCAATAGCTTTGGAAAAAATGGGTGGTATGGAAATAGGCCTGTAGTTTGATACATTATTTTTGTCACCGCCTTTGAAAATAACGGTAACTTTAGCAACTTGTAGCTCTCTCGGGAAATCGCCAGAAGAAAAGATTAGATTGATCACATGTGTTAGGGCTGGGGCAATGATGTCAAGCAGATACTTGACCGGTCGAATTTGTAGATCATCAGGGTCGGCGCAGTAGCTATTTTTGAGGGATAAGAACACTGCTACAACTTCTGGCTGGGAGACTGGAAACAAATACGCAGATTCACGTGTTCTCGAAGGCATATATCCCATGCAGGTAGTATTATGCACACTGCTTGCGACGGAGGCAAAAAAAAAAAAAAATGTTAAAAAGGTCAGCTAGCTTACGGCCAGTGAATGAATCGTTATCTAATTTGATCTCAGTGGGGCCAGTGTTTTCTTTAGAATAACCTTCTAAGAAAGAATTCAGCCTTTTCCAGACAAGTTCCGCTTTTCTAGATACTTCGTGATTAAACAAGTTATAAAAGTATCGTTCTTTTTGTCTGCGCAAAAGGTTATTTGTTTTATTCCTATGTTTCTTAAACGCTTCTAAATCGGAGGCGCTTTTTCACCTAAGGAGCCTTTGAAACAGTGTATTTTTATCGATGATAGCCTTCAAGCATTCCGAAGTAAGCCACGGCTTTCTTGCCTTACGGGGACGCGTCTTTTTAATGTAAGGAAAACTTACGGTGAAGGCTGTTTTAATTTTGTCTATTAGTAGTTCATACGCGCGAGTAGCGTTACCACTGCTATAGATGGTCTGTAGCTAATAAAATTGAACGAAAACGCTGCAATGTCTCCTGGTTTACGTTACGGTATGTGACAGACCTTTCATGTTTGTTTTTTGAGTTTGGTTTGTTAAAGCTTTGTATTATGTATATGGGCACATGGTCACTAATATGTGATCCGAGAACTCCTGAGTCAATTGTCTGATTTTGACAGTTTGTTATAAAAGCATCAATACATGTTGACGTACTTAACTGTATACGTGTCGGTTGTTTTATCACGTTTACCAACGCATTTACTACGAGCATTTCCGTAAGTTGAGCCTGTGGCGCTGAGTTGCTCAAGAAATCAATGTTAGAATCACCTCCCAAAATTAGTTTGTAATTATTGTCGTTAATCCAAGCAAGAAATTCGTCTAAAAAGATAAATATGAAGGTAGCATCCCTCCAGGCGGGCGATACATAACCGATAAAATGCCATATTTGCACTTTACCGTAAGAATTTCATAATCATCTGTAATTCGAGAATAATTCGAGAGCAGTTCGCTTTCAAATCTGTCTTGATCCATTAACGTAAGACCCCCGCCTTTTTTACCGCGACGATTTAGAAAGTGAGACTTATAACCAGGCAAGTTCAATAGCTCCAGTTCACTTGTATACCAAGTTTCGGTCATCATAACTACGTCAAAACAAAATTTAAAGCTTTCTATAAAAGTTGTGATGACGTCTTCTTTGTTCCGGACCGACTGGGCGTTAATATGAAGAGCTGAAATGTGGCCGCTAACATAGACAGGTATATTTAAATCACTTGGCGATCTGAAATTCGGATCCATCATTCAAGAGTGGAATTTAAGAAAAAAATCTACGAGGGAAAGCTAATGATGAACACCTGCCTGCTGCAGGTGTTCATCGATCTTCACGAGATCAGCGACACATGTTATTTGAAGCGCATTCGAAGACTCAGTCTTTCTTACAAATATTTTACCATCTGTGGTCCACACAAACCGCCACTTCTTTTCCTTCTTTTTCTCAATGGTCATGGCAAGCAACTTTTTGAGCTGTGGACAAAGATGCTCATTTATGTATTTGGGAGATTTTCCAGAACAGCCGACATCGGCCACGGAAGGACGCAGCTTTCGTGCCTTGCGAAGAACAGAGTCGCGTTTGCACAAGTTTACCTGCTACTTCAGTATGAATGCACATATACAAAAACGTGCAGGAACGCCACCATACCAAGCTGTTCATACACGACATTTATAAAGCGTATAATGCTCAACAAGCACTGTAATTATTATTGTTAGTATTTGATATGAAAACACACATAGACACACAGAGAGGGAAATAGAGAAGGAGCAGGCTGGCAACTGCCACCGAGAGGAGCACAAGGCCTGCCTACTCTTTAAGGGGAGGGGATAAATCAGTAAGCAGCTAGTTATCTTAAAAACGCGATTTTTCTTACAAATTCGAAAGTATGGCCAGTGCATAAACCGTTATATGTATACCTACCGGCACAGGCCAGCTTCGGCAATATGCAACTTGGAATCATGGAATCAAGACTTATTGCGTTAAGGTGGCGATGCCGAACACTTTTGAGTTCTGGGCACAACCAGAAGATACCGGCATCTCCAATGGTGGCGCTGTTTGTGTGTTTATGTGATTATTGTGTATATAGTAATTATCACCCAGCAACTGGAGTAGCATGCCAGGCGATCAGCGAGGCTAACATCTCAGGCATATCATTAAAGCTTGCATCTCTCTCTCTCTCTCTCTTACGCAAGGGCCCACAACTACGGACAAGTCTGATCAAATGGACCGCGAAAGTGCACCCGTGAGCAAAAGTGTACGGATCATATGTTTAAAAAAAAATTCAATTTCGTCATTCCTTTTCGCACAGCTGTAAAGTGACTATGCGCAGTGTGGTGTTCGTGTGGCAAGGGTGAACTGCAGTACGCAATTTTAGACTGCGTGACTAAGTTGAGAAGAATGAGAGAGAAAAAGAAAGCTCTTTATTGGAAAGCAGAGTGGTTTGCCAGCGTATATTTGTCTACGCACATGTTACTCTGCAGGGAATGAGACGGAGGAGAAGAAAGTCCCTAAAGAGGAAGGTGGCGTTTGCCGATTGAAGCTGTGAAGAAATTCAGCTTTTTTTTTTTCGGTACCCAAGGTCCGTACACTTTTGCTCGCGGGCGTTACGTGTTGTGGTGAACGTTTAACCAGTACTTTGGCACTGCGCCGAACCATGCAGAACTGAGAAATTAATGCATCGGAATGCTAAGAAACGCGAGGTGCCGTCCGTCACCGGCACGCGACCAACCGTCTCACTTTTCACCGCACGGCGTGCGGAGGCTCGCCGCAGCGAGCTTGTGGCCCCGCACGTGCGCGATGTCGACCGCACGAACAAAGCGATCGAGCGTGTGTATAAGCTTTCTTTTTTCCGCTCTCCACCCTCGCGAACTTCCTTCCTGCCGACATTTCCGGTCGCAAAAGAGCGCGCAGTCACAAAACGCCGATCGAAGTACGAGTGGTAGCTGGTGGCTTGGGGCGGGCAGCCAGACGGGCAGTGCATGCGTGTGATTTCAATCGAACGCAATTATAATTGCCGTCCCATTTCGCTCTTTGATCGATTATGCAGAGTCGTTTTCTTCTTTCTCTATTCTCCCCTCCCTCGTCTATCCAGCTGGTGCCTGACTTGCTCTATTGTTGACATTTTCCTCACATTTTTTTTTCTCGTAATTGCGACCGGCTAGTCGAACTGCACCATGTCCTGGCGACATCTCTTCTTTTATACGCGTCTCCCCATCTACCTCATTCAGCGCGCCTTCTCCGCCCGACGGGTGCGCTTGTTCACTTGCGCCGTTTTATCTTCTGTTTCGACGCCCCTGCTGTAGAACACACGACACGGCCCCCTCCTCCCAGTCGCTATCAAGTGAGTCCCCCGATCTCGCAGCCCTCCCCGGTCTATGCGGCACTCGTTAACAGCGCTGCGCTGGCATTGCGCAGTTCTCTCCACTCTGGTGCGGCGCGTACGTGCGCTTCGCAACGTGCATTACGGGAGGAGGAGGGCGCCGTCGATGCTTCATAAATTCTCCACTGACACACACGGCGCCCGGTCGCTCTCCGCACTCCCCAACTCGGTGGCCTGACCGGCTGCTCGGCGCCGCTGGGCGTACGCGCATGTTGGTAGCTCACGCTGTGCGGCCGACTTTTGTAGTCAGCGCTGGGCGAATGCTCTCCCACTCACCATTTGTCGCTTTGTCCCCAATTCCTGGGCTCGTTAAGCGTTGTCGCGTCAACGAAACGGACGCACACGCGCAGAAGCGGCGCCTATATTCCACGGAACCCGTCGGGTGGCTTTGCACTGCATGGGGGCCGTCTTCCCTCGTAGTGCCACGTGGTAAATAATAAATAATAATAATAATAATAATAATAATAATAATAATAATAATAATAATAATAATAATAATAATAATCGACAGTTCTAGCAATAATCGAAAGCTGAGCAAAAGAGGACGAAACTGCGCTTTTCGTGTGATTTCACGAAAACGATTGTACTCGTACTTGCGACAGCAATCCATGGGGTCGTAGGGTTTCTCCTCATTCAAGAGATTTCCTCACACACACGCATATAGATAGATAGATAGATAGATAGATAGATAGATAGATAGATAGATAGATAGATAGATAGATAGATAGATAGATAGATAGATAGATAGATAGATAGATAGATAGATACCGAGTTCAGTTCTTCAGTTCAAGCTAGGATACTTAGCATGGGTGCTCACGCACTCAAAACATTGGCCTTCTTCGTGCGTGTACAAATTTAAGTTAGGATATGGGATAGGGCAACCAAAGTACATTTCCAAGTCAATAGTTCTGCCTATATGTACTGATCTGACCATCGAACCATTGATCAATTGACCATTTATGATTACTTGAGAAATTGAACAACTTTACCGGATTCCGATAGGCTTCTTTATTATAATTAGTTGTGTTTCATGCATGGCTAACCTTTATCTGGATGGCCATTTAAGTATGCGCATGTATTTGTCTTCAGATGATAAACTTTTCGCAATATTTTGTCAGAAGAAATAGTCATTGGAAATGCTATTTGTGAATTGAAGTTGTCAACTGTCAAATTAGGAGATCATGGTTCCTGGGATTTTTCTTTCCTCTGTACTTATCGATAAGCAGCCATTTTACGCAGATTATGTTGTTCTGGGCCTGTCTTTCGTTTCGTTTTTTTTTTTTTTTTTTTGGTGTGTGAATTCAGTTTCCCCTGCTTCGGAGAGCGAGAAAGTCCTCATAGACTAGACATTTCTGTCCTTTTTTTATGTTTTGGCACACAAGCGTGGGGTACTTGTGATCCTAAAACACTGCAGTGTGGTCAGTCTCATATGAGGCGACACTCTGGCAACCCGAAACACTTGCGACGCTTTTCAAGCTGGCGACGGTATATAGTTCCAGAGGGGACTAAGCTTTCTTCACCTACCATCCCGGTTTTGGCGACGCTGCTGCTGTATATATATAACCTGTTTGTGATGCTTTTTATAGACACAGTTGTGTGGGCCTCGTGGAGCACATGTATCTACACATCGATTTTTACTGTAGCATGAAGGCCGAGAAGGAATAAGACAGATTTGAATTATGATAACCGGACATATGCTTAGTAGGGAACCTACATATTTGAAATATTTTTACAAATCTGTATATTCAGGCGTGAAGAATATTGAGGGTGAGACGAGCACTGCCTTAGCTAGCTTTGGCGGACTGCTTAGGGTCTATTCATATAGACGTTAAGTTCGCTTCACAACTGCTGCAATAGTAATAATCTAAAAATTACGAGAAAAACGTGTTTTCTTTATTTTTTTGCTCTTTACATGTCCACAGAAAATGTTTCTGCATGTGCTGCTGTTTTCATCACTTCTCAAGAAATTAAAACTAGCAGTAGAACTAATTCTTTAGGTGTTGTCATCGACTCTAATATAAAATTTCGTCACCATGTTGCGCCTGTAATAAAAGAAAATGCACGAGGGCGGAGCCTTTTGATTCGTGCTAGAGCTTTTCTTAATGCTCAAGTACTTTTCACCTTATATTATGCCTTCGTTCACAGTCACATTAGTTATTGAAATTAATCATGGGGCTGTACCTATAATATCAACCTGTCACCTCTTCTGATTCTTCGGAACCAATTCATCCGTATTATTTTTTTCGACTCGCATAGTCGCACTCTTTCCCTTTGTTTCTTCATCATCGCGGGTTACATTTATCTCTATGTTATTGTCATAATTTTGCGTTATTGTTTTTCAAGGTTTTTTTCATCACTACCTATGCATAGATATAATACCACCAACAGGATGCTTAGTACTAAATCTACCGATTTTCCGACCCAGGACGATCTTCTTCCTAAAGCACTCACTAATTATGTCAAATAAATTATCATTATTTCAGCTTTTACATTCTGCATGTTCATACTAACCGATTTAACATCATGTAAGTCGTTTTCAATCTTTAAGGCTTTAATAAAGGGTTAGCTTTACAAGATTAGCTAACTCAACAATTAATCAACTATGCAGTACATGCAAAAATCATTTTATTTATGTTAAGCGTTTTTACACATATTTATTTTTCGCTGTTCTTTGTATGCAGGAACTGGGGTTCGTTAAGTGTACCGGTAACTTACTTGCAACCTGTGCACTTAGATACCCGGATAAGTCATGACTGGAGCATCTGCAGCGCTTTCATATTTACCCATGGGAAGAACAATTTTTCTCTTTCCACCTTCTATTATTATTATTATTATTATTATTATTATTATTATTATTATTATTATTATTATTATTATTATTATTATTATTATTATTATTATTATTATTTCACGTGGCGAGCGCAACCTGCGCACACCATCGGTGGCTTTTACATATGCAACGTGATTTCAGCAGCTCGTGCGTGCAACTTATGCTCTGCAGACGAGTCAATGTGCGTACGATGATCTCCTTACGTACCCCCGTGGCGTGCGCACAGACACAGCACACGCCGAAAGGAGACAAACACTGAGGATTTACGCGACCGCCGTGTCGAATTTTCAGCGAACTGAATTATGCGGGCGCTGTGCGCTCACAAAGAAAAAAAACCCCGTGTCCACATTCGGTGAACCCATTCGTCTCGGCGAGGCTCTTCCTATTGAGGCTCCGGCGCTCCACGGCAGGGGTCCGGAGACCGGCGGCTTGGTTGTATATTTAACGCCGAGGATACATCGCCTTCTATATAACAGGGAGGGATGTACTACGCGCGACTACACGATGCGATTCATTCTCGGTGTCTTTTGTTGCGGCTCCGCGGCAGTGGTCACCTTTGCGGAGTGAACGAAAACTCGATCGTTTGCATACCGCGTAGGCAGAGAAACAGTTGTGCGCGCGCATAAAAGCTCGGTCACGTGACTCCGAGGCGCGTCGTTCCGCGTGCGCGTTTCGGTATCTATAGGGAGCACACGACAGAGGATATTGCAGGCGGCAACCGTGGGTGCCCTCCCGTCGGCCGAGTCGTGTCACGCCCACTAGCCCACCTCCCTTTAGTCATGGAAAATAAAGCACACGGCGACTTGCAAAGGCGGCCGTTCTCGGTTTCAGTTATTCTAATACCGAACACTGTAAGGCATTGAGCGCCCTGCAAACAGGGCCTCGCGCCACGGCTGTTTCTAAAGGACCGAGCCAAAAGAGTTGCTGCTGCGCGTGCTCTTTGACCTTCCTCTCGGACAATGACTGGCTTCGTTCTCGCGTTCGAGTCAGGTATCTTCTATATATACGCGTACAGGCAGCGACCATGTAAACAACGTTTAGTGTACGAGGTCAGTTGACCGTCTCCCCAAAATTTGTTGTCCAGAATGGCTGCTACTTATTGCACAGAAACGCAATACGCTTTTATTTTATTCTACTGTCCTGTATGGCATTACGATTTTTTTGTGCTGGTATCTGTGCTGCAGTGCTGCTTTTAAATCCGGATGTGTTCTTAAAGCTGCGTCACTACACCCAGGTGGATTTCCTGGTTTTCCGGAAGTCGAAATGAACGTTTCTTAAACCTTGAACGCTCTAATCAAAAGATGAAGAGCACCAGAAACAGCATAATTTTCGTTTTATATATTGGATGCAATGTGAAGAGGTGCATCTAAGAAGGGAAATTACGAGGCCTTCATGTGCAGTATATATACGTTCGGCCATCGGCAGCGCGAGGCACCTCGTCGTGCGTTGCGTCCACTGCTATACAGCAGGTATTGTTACAAGAGCGCGGCGCGCGCTTGATGGATCGCAGGACTTGCTCACTCATAAGGCAGCTAGTGTGCTCAGCAGATGGCCTTCTGTCATGAGCGTACTACAGCGGTATCTTGGAGGCGTTCGGATATCAAGAATAAAGCATGCGAATCCCTAGGTGGTGAATGGCTTTGGAGGTTCTAACCAAATGCTTATAACGAGCGTGTATAGAAGATCCGTCCGGACTGTGAGCTGTGCTATGTACATGAGACTATATATAACACATGTGCTATGTGACTGCCCTCAGAACGTGAAGGAGGGACAGACGTTGAGTAATGCTCTTGCGCACCTGGTCAGCCCACCGTTGTCGCAGTACATTACTTTAGGCCCTTGGCAAGACGTTAAATCTAGTTTTCAGGCCATCCAGGTCTTACTTGACTTCTTAAAAAGTACGGGGCTGGACTGTAGGCTCTGAGTAGACCTAACTGCTTGTCATATGTTTTCAATCCTCCTCCTGTCTTCAGCGTCACCCATCATACTTCTCTTTCTACCCCTTCACCCAGCGCAAAATAGCTGGCTACAGACGAATGTACAACAGGCCGGCCTTTCTGCCTTACATATCAATAAACTTTTCTCTCTATGTATAGAAGACGGCAAACGTGTCATCATATCAGACCGAACTCGCAAAACTCTTCGACTATTAGAACTATCAATAAGTGGCCAAACGCCCTCACTAATATGTTCCATGTGGCGATCTCCCGTCTTCTGTTCGCACGAACCACTCTAGCATATGAACTGGTTTGCTAATGCGAACCAATTTTTCGATCTAATTGTTTTTTTTTAATTTTCGGAACTTAATGAACACTATTTTATAGCTGGCAACCCGTGTACGAGTGGGCACAAAGGGGCATATACATGTATACTGAAAGCATGCTGAAGCCTGGGAAAATAAAGAAAGACAAGTAAGCGGCGCAGCGATAATGTTGTTGCATCCAGCCAGTGCCTTAAGTAATAGTTCCTTATTCCGCAGGACAAGCTTTTGAAATGAAAGAAGAAAAAGGATGATCCTTACGCGCTGTTTGCAGCAGCCAACCACGAACTCACGTCATGACCTTTCCTGCCACGAAGAAGCTCGGAAGAAGGACGGGTCCCGTACCTCGCAGTCCACATGAATGGTGCCTGATGAAAGTCACCGTAACCCGAGAAGGAGCTGGGGGTTCAGAAGTACCCGGTGTCCCTTTTCTTTCTCTCTATTCACATCGTTTTTGTATAACGTACGCACTTCGCGTAGGGGTTAGAAAAAAACTGTAAATGGAGGCCCGTGCGTGGGTTATGGAAAGTGTACTCGTCTTGTGCTCTCTTTTGTTGCAAAATAAATTCAACAGCCAACGACCCAAGCTAGGAGAGGCAGTACTGCACGTAGTTGTGACGACCGTGTAGATCAAATGCTTTCTGATACAAAAGTGCTATAAAATTTGGATTTGCTTCATTCACGTAGAGTGAACTCACTCTAAAATCTTGGGGCAAGGAAACTGTGTCAATCTTGGCTCTTTTGATTGGTTGTTTTAACTTGTTCATTTTTCTGGTGTTTTTAACGCAGTGTTCACACACAGCAAGACCATGTGACCATGGCTTGTATTTAAGAGGTTGTGTATGTTTTCATAATGTTTCACTTGGTAGTGCGCATTTGCGTGCCCAGTATTTCTTATTGTCCCATGTCTTTGCGCCATTTGCAATCATGCTATACACATGAGGCCACTGCATGCCGTAATACTGGGTTCCCCGACTTACGATTTGTGGAGGGACGCAGCACAAGACAACTTCTTGCCCGCGTGTGATCGACCGAAGAGAGCCCGTGGACGAATATAGGAGGCGATGTTCTTAAGTGTCATCATGAGCACCATGTCAAAGAATGAAGCGTTATGAACTTTCAGTAATGTTCATCGCTGATAAGCATGCAAATGCAAAAAGTGGTGCTAATAATTAACACAGTATATTGGAATTTTAAAAAAATTGCTTACCGTGTGAAGCAATTTAACGCAACTTATGATTGGATATAAATTATGAAGCAGAAGTTACATCACCGGTATTGCTGTCCTGGCTGCTTTTCTAGATTCGTGAGCAGCATCAGCTGATGAAATTTCATAGAAACAACATCAAAGCTACAGCGAAGGAAGCTGTCGCGTCACATTTTCATGATAACCTATATGTGCAGTCACTTTGAGTATAACGCACTAGGAAGGATACATATCTGCACGGCTTTATGTTCTATAACATTGGACACTATCGAAAGTGACTATCTAAATACTTTCACGTGGACCATTGTCGCAAACGATTAAAACTCCGAAAAGCGCAGCTTCTCAGAATGATAAATATGAACGCAAACACATCTTTCAAAAAAGCCGTTGGTGCCAGAAACTGCAAATAGCAATGCACATATTTTCACAACTGCAGCAGCCATTAAAGAAGGATGAATACTAAATGTCGTGTTAACGCTTAACCACACGCCTGGTTGCTTCAAGCTAGACCTCCGTTTGTCTACGTTACGAGGGCACGGGACGCGCAGCCTGCACACGCGTGATTACGTCTTTCAGTCCAGAACATGCTGAGGGCGTCGGCCGCATGTTGAAGCGACCTTCGCTCCCTTCCTCGGCGAGGCAGCTATCTCGCACCTTCCCCACAGTCGCAATGACACGGCAAGGGACAAAAAAGTGAGCCATTGTGCAGGAGGAATATTTTACATCACGGTCCTGCCGGCTATACAGGTAGCGGCGCCGTACCTCGACATCCCGTTTCACAGGCACAGAATGACGCGTATTCTCTGCGGTCACCCTCCATCCAGATAGGCGAGTGTCGCTCCAGCTCGCATCGCGGGGACCCGGTGCTTGAACAAGGCGTGTTGTAGCCAGCCTTCACCCGCAGGCAGCGACACATTCGACACGAAAGAAACAAGGCTGCAATGAGGCTCGACGTGTGCAGTGCCACGCTGACTCGCCGTGGATCTCCCGTGTGCTCGCGCCCACCCCCTTCCCCCGAGCGACGTACGCGCGCAGCGCAGTGTCGAGTTGCGCGCTTCACCCCGGCGGCCTCCCATTCAGCGCCCATCGACGTCTTGTCACGACGAGGGCGCAGCTGAAAGAAAGGTCGCCTCGTCCGCCGTGGCTTCGGTGTCGGGTTGCCGCTGTACTCGGATGACGTGCGCCCGTGCCGATGGGTGCTAAGCCACGAAGGCACCTTTTCGCGAGCTCCCGCCTTCGGCGTTCACAGTAAAGTCTGCCTGTTCCCTTTGTCCGTGGTTGTCTCCTTGCCACCTTGCATGCCACGCACCGTCCTCCTTGGAAAGAAAAGGGAGGTGCCTGTTGTTTGGTGAAGTGCCACGTCCCAGTGCACGCTTGTGATTGAAGAAAAGCAGAGGTTATGCCCTTGTTTAATTATTATTACTATATTTTTTTCTAATAGTACAATGTTGCGACATTGAAAATGTCGGAAGTGAATTTTTTTCTGTCATTGACAAGATGTAGCGCGCAATGTTGTCTGTGTATATGGTTTAACTTTGACGTAGCCTTTTCTAATAAAGAAAAGTAATTCAATATTCGACTGAGAGTCCGGAAACACATTTGCGAGACTTTGCAGCGACTTTATCAAGGGGCGACCTTATCCATTTCGCGCTCAACGTGCACGTTCTGCATGGCGGAGCGCTGGCGCCCATCCAGCATACAGCTACTTAATGTGAGATGTAAAACCACAGATCAAGTTGCTGACCAGCTCCTAAAGAGTTTTCGATAATGTTTTCGAAACAAGTTTTGGACAAGTGGATTACATTACGACGTGCTCTGGCGACGCTTTAAGTGTAAATAGAAATGTTTTGTTTTAATATTATGCCGCATACTGCGGGATAAATCAAATCATACAGCACAACACAGAAGCGTTTTCTTTGCACTAAGACGTATCCGACTAGCCAAATCGAGCACCTTATTAAACTTGAGGGCGTCAGCAGACTACATATTGCGCTGGTAAAACACAATCTATTGACTGATTAAAACGGTGTGTATAATAATGCGTAATATTCTTTAAGCGAAACACCACCAATGAGGCCGCGAATATGATGTAATAAAACAGGAGGCCAAAACTTCCCTCTATACAAAATTTTCTTAGAGGATGCTGCAGTTTTGCCGTGCGAACAGCACATTATATTGCAAGCTAAACATCTTTTAGAATATATAGTTTCCTATATAGAGTCGTGCTACAGTACAGGTAGATTACAATTTTCACTTTCAAGAAACTACCTCCACTTTGCTGGTTTCCGCAGAACTGATTTGGCCACATAAAATGAAATCGGCCATTAGCTGATTTCTGATGTGTCGTCGCTAAAGCCCATAGACGAGAACATGACAATATTGATAGAGCTTGATCAAGGCGACAATAAATAAATAAATAAATAAATAAATAAATAAATAAATAAATAAATAAATAAATAAATAAATAAATAATAAATAAATAAAAGCTTTGTCTTTAAAAGTAGAACTCGATAGCCTTATCGGGACCCGTTCGCATCGCATCGTTTGCATACGGCAAGTAGGCTTCATTCACTGCAACACTGAACGTGGGAAAGCCAGCTTACAAAGACCAAGCTTACACCGATCCCCTTACAGTCGGCTTCACTTTTAAACTGAAATGCATTGCTGGAATGACGTTTTTACAGGGGCAATATAAGTGATCTTATATTGAAATGTGAAGGCCCTAGCACTTTTTTATTATTTATGGTAGGTCTAGGCCTCGTAGCAGAATTAGGTTTTCTCGTACATTCAAGTTACAATCCGACGCCGATTGGTAAACAATCCGACGGCGAATCCGACGCCGAATGGTAAAGTCATACTTTACCATTTTTTCTGACGGATTTCACTGTGAGAAATTCAATTTTTCTTCACCAAAACCTTGCACCACGTGGAGGGCCTGCGCGGTCGATGTGGTTGGATGATTTTCTCCGCCACCCACGATCCCACGCCGGTTGCCGACGCCGGATTTTCTGCGACACGGGGCCCTAAACGTTTTCGCGTTAATAAATAAATGCAATTTGCTATGACAATGCATTAGGTACCTCATCCCGCAATATCAGTGTCAATTTCAGGCAAATTGCGTTCAAGAGACCGTACTCACTGAACATGCATGTCCAGCATAAATGTAATCACCGACACTAAGGGCCCATTCACACTTGCGACTAGGCGAGGTCGCGCGACCAATTGCGACTAACGACCAGAAAACTACTCAAGACGAACGATGTTCACGCTTACAAATGTGACCGACGAGTCGCTAAACCGAAATGTCTCACGATATGCCCTTCACGTCTGCTTGAAATGTCACCGCCGCGTAAAATAAGCGTCAGCGTATACGGACGTCCTGTTCCTTCGCATCTGATTGGTCCAGCTGTTCTGCGACTGCGGTCGCGCGACTGAAAAATCGAGCAGTGAGCGACTGGCCCGAAATGGTCGCATTTCGAGAAAAGCGACCATTTGCGACTACTTGCGACTGGTCGCTTTGCGACCAACTTGGTCGCGCGACCTCGCCTAGTCGCAAGTATGAATGGGCCCTAACTGTTCAATGGTAAAGCTACGTGTTACATGTTGTCATGTTGCAGTGACGGTGAAGAACAAGAAATACTGATAAAATTGCAAGTTAAAAACTTATGTCTTTATTGGCCGAACTTATGCCCAATAGTAGCGAGCACATCGTGGGTGGTCAAATCTAAACTCACCCGTCAAGTCCGTCCCCTATTTAAAGATCTAACACCGTACATTCCAACGCAATCGCTAGTGCATGGTCGTGTACATGTGAATATGTAAAGTCGGCGGCACCCTTGTGTAGACCGTAGGAACGGTGGCTGCCGGGGCGCTCCGGAGCCAGCCAGCAGCGTCTAACGGTAGTTGCTGGGCCCAAACGTGCCCAGCACCTGCCGTTAGACGTCGGACCCAGCAGCTAGCATTAGACGTCGCTGGCTGCCTCCGGAAGGCCCTGGCAGCCGCCATTCTGCGCTCTACACAAGGGTGACGCCGAGTGTATACAACGCAGTTCGCATCGCGCACGCAATCTGATAAAACAAGTCTATTTCTCTGATAAAATCGGCGAGAACGTTAAAAAAAATGTGATACAGCAGGCCAGCCTTGCGCCGAGCGATAACTCTATAACAGCAATAATACGGGGGAAAAATTGTCACCTGCAAAAAGCAAAACAATTGAAGCGTCACAATACTGACATATCGAGTTCGAATCCACACATCACGAGTAATAGTCGCTTAAGGGCGAAATCGGTGCTCCCTCTTATATTGCTCACTACTGTATACATATCTTCGAAGCCGTGACGCTGCTTCTAACATGTTATGTGCATTACATTTTATCCAACGCGAATCCACCAGTTCACCGCACGGAGTTGTATGGTTAGCAAGCTCTATAGATGCATGGCGCGTTATAGGTATTTCTGAGGACCACTGACGTGAGCTTTCCTAGACGTAATTCGCAGCGGCATCACGTCTGGAGGTATAGAAGATGAAGCAAGCCACAGCCATGGTTGGGCACTGTCTGGCAGAGACTTCAGGGCCATGCTTCCCCCACATATTGAATATTCTGCCCGTCTAAAAGTGCCGCATTTAGGGAGTCAAGGCTGAGCGCACCAAAGAGACGCTGCACTGCTGAGTACTTCGTAATTCTTAACGGTCACCGAAGCCTCGTGAGACATTTTGTTCTTCTATTTTTTTTCTTCTCAAGGGTGCTGTTTGTCTAAAGCAGATTTCTGTTAAGTACTTAGTAATTCGGACAGACGCAAAAAGTTAGCGACAGGATACAAGCTATGTATTATGAAGTACAATAATGATGTACTCTGCAGCAAATGACCAGAGTAGGTTTTACATTACGGTAGGCCTCCGCATTGCTTATCCATGTTTTACGAAGATGTCGAATTCATTCTACATGGAGCAAAAAAAAAGAAAAAAATATGGCTCTAACAATGTAAAAAGTGACTCTCACAATATAAACTTTGTAGTGCAGGTGCTAACGGCTTTACGAATGTGTCATAGCTTCCGGTCCAACCTGTCTGCTCGTCTTCGTATCCTACAATTCTTTTATTCTTCTCTTTCAACCCGCCTAACCGGATGATGTTCAGACGATAAGTCACGTCCGCCTTCCTCTCGATCTGATCTTGTTGACACGCGAGTATCAGCGTGCGTCAAAATACTGCAGCCACCCGAGGCTGCCCTTACAGTCCCGCCTGCGGCTTATAAGACGGTCTCCACGCTTGCACGTCGCATGAGCAAACGTGTCTCTGCAGTCGTTCGGAGGACGCACTGTGTACTTCTTTACGCGGGCTAAATTGAAAGGCAAGATTTGCGAACGTAACCGTGCGCTGTCACGAGAAAATCATAATTAATAGACAGGAGATGCAGATGACGCCACGGGACGGGAGGGAAGCCCTTTGTGTGATCGAGCGAGGTCGGAACCGGTCGGGAAAGCTGGGCGTACTGAGGCGAGGACGGGTGTGGACGCCTTGAGCGCCGGCTTACTTTCAAGGTGTGTTTTCTTAGCACTCGATTTTGCGTTGCGCGCATCAGGTCCTTTCCACGGCGGCGAAGGCCAATGCATGCGACACCTGAGCGGTAACCATCATCAATCACAGAGCTAGCACTGTGACAATTTTTTTTCGGAAGCCCGATAGGTGTCGAAGGACGTGCGCTTTGGATGTCGGATGGCATCGTTTAAATACGGCCTCCTTATTGGTATAGCTCAGTAGTGTAGATTATAGCGTGTTAGACTCCCGCCTGTTACGTATAGAGAGAGAACGGTGCAACGCCAAGTGTATGGCACGTACACGTGTAAGTATTCAGCGCACAGTGTACCCAAACTGGAGGGATGGAACATTTCAAGATATAAACAGGCTTCAGCTTTCCAGCAGCGCCGTATGAAAGCGGGATGCTTATACAGAGTGTCGAGATTGTAGTTGTAGCAAGAACACACAGAGGCGAGCTCGTTACATGTTCAGAAATGAGAATGTGAGCTGCACGTTCAATATAAAAGTCCCCTACAGGTATGCACACAATATCATGCACCATACCCATTAAATGGCCTTGTCCTCTCGCTGGAGCTTCAGGAGTAGTTTTCGGTGCCTAGTCATGTAGCAGTTCTAGAACAACGGGCTAGACACAGTGTTCCGTGCGGCTATGCCCTTGGTCTGCTGCTTCTGCTACTGGTATACGTAGGAGAGGCAAAAAAGGGACCGTATACCCACTTACTACAGGAAGGTTGCTCTGAAATCCACTTGCGTCCCTTTTCTTGTTTTGCTTTCTGCGTTACTACTTCCCTTCAGGGCTGGAACATGATTCATCTTGAAAACGGCGCGCGCACGCTGTCATCACATTCTGCTTCCTTTGTCGCAAAAACCTCTGTGTAGTATGGCGATTGTATATGCTGCTATAGGCACACTCACTTTGTCAGTTTCCTTTTGTCTGTCCTCTTTCTTGCGCTGTTACTCATTTAACTTCGTAACATTCATCGCTCCCTGTTCGGCTAAACATCAAGTTAAAGAAAATGTACAAACGTAATCGGTTTTCCTCACGTTTGCCTCCAATGGATAACATTTGGCTTGTTTGACGTCATTTGTTGACCGACGAGCGACTTCAACAAATTTTGCGTCCAGAGGTCTCAGAAATTGCGAGTTCTACTCGATGAATATTCCATCTGTCAATAGCCCGTCGGCAAGTGCACTTCTGAGATGCGGAACGTATATGAACGCAACTATCTCTTCCGAATATTCGGGAAATTGCTTTTGAATTTTTGCTATAGCATCGAAGAATGCTCCAAGATTATTAGGTTCATTAAAATCACAAATCCTCAGGGGATTTCATATTTACCCAAATGTTACCCAGTCTCTTCAACTGTACAAAATTTAAGCCATAAGCATTTCCTGTTTGGTGAATTAAAGTTATTTATTCACTACACTCGTAGCATCATGCGTAACACGCCTTTGTTCGAAGGTCAGCGGCCAGAGCTTTATTAGTGTCAAGATGACGAACATCACTCGCTGAGCATTTTTTCTCTGAATGAACTCGTTTTAAGGGAATATATAAGGGAATATATAAGGTTCGACAAGCATTCCCCTGTCCATAACTTTCTTTCTTCTTCTTTTCTTTCTTTCTTTCCTTCTTTCTTTCTTTCTTTCTTTCTTTCATTCTTTTTTTGCATGCATGCATGCATGTTTGAAATTGCAAAATTTGGTAACGCCCGCTAGGGGCCAAAGCGGATGAAGTGGATTGCATCTGATCCTCGTTAACGTGGGCATCCGTGGCCGATGCATGTGACGGCCGTTCTATGACGTCATTAAACGGCTACACGCAGGTGGAGCGTCCCTGTCCCCCGCTTATGAAATTTTCGCTCTCCCTTAGTCCCCATCTCGCGTCCGCAGTGCCCCGACATAGAAGCGTCTGTGTGCTACACAGACAGACTGTGCGGCTTAGAGCCCTCATCGCTTTCCACGGATTAAGTTCATCCCGATCATCTCTCCGGGGCTTGCCTTTCTTTCTTGCCTTTTCACTTGGTCCTCGCTGCGTCCCCGCTGCTGCGCATCACCCGCGCGTCTCTCGCGCGGCACGCATATCCCGTTCGCCTACTGCATGATGTTCCCTCCCGGCTAAGCCTGTCTCTTTTCAGAACCGGGCAGATGCGACGTTGTTTTCCTGTCTCCTGTCTGGACACAATGACCTGTGCCATTCATAAGGATATCTGCTATATAAGCGGGGCTCCTACGGGACGGCCCGTGCTTTATGTATCGCACGGTGGACTTCTCTCTCTTCCGATGCGATGGCACCAGCTCACCACTGTCGGATCCGCAGTGCCCGCGACACGTTTCACCCTGACAAGGGCGAGCTTCCTTTTAAGCGCCTTCCGTGCATCAGTGCTTGACGCTGACGGGGAGACAACCGTTCGTACGAAACCGACTGCCGAATTACTCATAATGCCTAGTTTTGATTACCGTATACCGTCCTCCGTTTTGCAGCAGTTTTCAAAGTGACCCCCCCTCCCCCCCCTCCCTATGGGCGTGTGTACCGTGTACTAGCTGCAAGCATATAAATATCCAAATACATCCCTACTCCTCTCCGCTGCGGTCAGCGCTGTCGATGGTGACGCGAAACACGCCATAACGCTCCTTGCTGATATGTCAGAGCTGGTGACACCCACAAGAGCCAAGGTGTCCCTAAAAAAAAATGTTCTTGCAGATCGGTGAGCGTAATGTATGATTTCCGACAACAAACAAATTAGGGAGGGAAAGGCTGTTTTACTGTTGAGGGCACAGGGGCAGTCACTAAGTTAAGATCATTCGCAGCTACATATGGAGGAGGCTTTGCTGCCGGCGGACCTATACAAGCGAAGACACGCAAGCCATTCTTTTACCCAAGCGCCACGATTTGATCGTGTCTGCTGATCACACATCGCAACGTATACAAGACGCTCGTGTAGCGTTCATTCGGTGCATATGAAAGAACCCAAGGTGGCCCAAATTAATTCGGAGTCCCTCACTACGGCGTGCTTCATAATCAGATCGTGGTTTTGGCACGTAAAACCTCAGAATTTAAATGAAATGTATGCAAGATGATCCAGTCGGTTTCTCGTAGGTAATCAATAACACATTGAAATTAACTTTTCCCAAATGAAACTACATAGTAATTTCTTTAGAACCGTTATTGGATTTCCGATATCGTAGAACGAATGTATAGATAAGAAGAGGCAGAGAGGCACCAAGCAGAGGTGGGAGACAGCGAGCTGCTTAAGATTGATAGCGATAGACCACACAAAGAAATTAAGCACAGCTGAGAAAAAAAGTAGTAGTAGTAGTAGCAGCAGCAGAAGAAGTAGTAGTAGTAATAGTAGTAGTAGTAGTAGTAGTAGTAGTAGTAGTAGTAGTAGTAGTAGTAGTAGTAGTAGTAGTAGTAGTAACAACAACAACAACAACAACAACAACAACAACAACAACAACAACAACAACAACAACAACAACAACAACAACAACAACAACAACAACAACAACAACAACAACAACAACACAACAACAACAACAACAACAACAACAACAACAACAACAACATATGGGGTTTAACGGCCCAAAACCACCATCTGATTATGAGGCACGCCTCAGTGGGGGCCTCCGGATTAATTTCGACCACCTGGAGTTCTTTGACGTGCGCCTAAATCTAAGTACACGAGTGTTTTCTGCATTTTACCGCCATCGAAACGCGGCCGCCATGGCCGGGATTCCTCTTTCTTCAGTTCGAATAGATGTTCAAAAAATTCGCCTGCGTGACATGGTAGGTGGATTTATGAAACAGGCGGTAATTACCTGCATGAGAAAACTCACCTCCGCAATGCCTCCGGTCGGGAAGACATTACTAAAAATGCCCACGTAATTTACTGAAAAAATCCAGTAATTAACCTTTTTTATTATTCACTTTAGAGTACATGTTAGCTTAGCAAAATGAAAAGCCGAGCTGTAACGCCACCCGCCGTAGTAGCCCGATGGCTATGGCGTTACACTGCTGAGCTCCAGGTCACGGGTTCGATCCCGGCCAGCGGCGACCACATTTTGATGAGGCGAAATGCAAAAATGCTCGCGTACTTAGATTTAGGTGCATGTTAAAGACCCCCAGGCGGTCAAAATTAATCCAAATACCCCACTACGGCGTATCTCATAATCAGCTCCCGGTTTTGGCATGTAAAACCCACGATTATTTACAAGCGAATCTTGTCTAGCCTGAACGTCCGTGTCTGTTCGCAGAAACCATCATCATCAGCAATGGCTCGAGCGTCGTCGTTTTCTTCCACAGTTGGCACGTTGGCGCCCCTCGGTTAGCCACTTTTAGCCACCATACATCGATGCACCCGCACGAACCATTGCTCCCGCGTTCATCGTCGTCTTCTTCCACAGCTGGCTCCGTTGCCGCTCATCATTCCATGCAGTGTAGAATTTACCTTCTCTTCTGTCGTCGTAATGGTGAGGCCGCGTTTACGGGGGTATGCGCTATTGCTTAAGGGGGTAAGATCCATTCATTGCCTTACGTGACGGACAGATTTAATTTTGAAGCAATTTCATTTTGAAGAATCTCAAGCGGCGATGGCGGGCGGATGTTACTAACCACGCCGCCGAGCAAACTCGAGACATCGAACTCAAGCGTTTGTGGTTCTACAACAACTTGTTCCTCATCAGTGTGATCCGCTCCGACGAACAGCGACACAATGCCTCGAAAGTGTTAAATGAGCATTACGCTACTAGTGGAGAAGACCTTGGTGAATTTAGAGTTTGCGTTACGTGTAGGGAATCTTTAATCAAGAAAAAACGGCCTGTGTTCAGCACTGTGAACGTTTTCGTATACCCTCAATTTGTTGTGATGGTGATAAGCTCTTATCAACCATCTTCCCGGAGTGGAAGAGTTGACAAATTTTTAAATTTTTTTAGTAGTGAAATAATGTCTGCGTAGCCAAAATCTTAACAGTAGCACCACTTTCAAGATATTTAAAATTATGGGGTTTTACGTGCCAAAACCAGTTCTGATTATGAGGCACGCCGTAGTGGGGGACTCCGGAAATTTGGACCACCTGGGGTTCTTTAACGTGCACCTAAATCTAAGTACACGGGCGTTTTCGCATTTCGCCCCCATCGAAATGCGGCCGCCGTGGCCGGGATTCGATCCCGCGATCTCGTGCTCAGCAGCCGAACACCCTTTCAAGATATTGTTTTCAATATATACAGGGTGTTTCAGCGAACACATTCAAAAATTCGTAAAGGTTGCCTGTGGCAGATAGCACAATTCTAGCTCATGAGCTGGTTTACTCGAAGAGGCGGACATTACTTGCACAAGAAATTGAAATGCATAATCGAATAATTGACAGAAATTCACTAATTAAGTTTTAACTAATTACCTGATGGCCCATATTGCAATTTGCAAATTGTAGCCGTGGAGTTCGCAAGGCGGATCCACTTAAAACGAATTCTCGGGATGACACCAGTTTCGAGATATTAATTCCCGAACTTTGCGGAGAAATGCATTGGCGTTCAGTGGCAAATGCATATATATATATATATATATATATATATATATATATATATAAGGTTTGTATATGATGTATATTGTACATATATTGTAAGGATCAGGAGACAAGGGACCGTCGCTGCGTTCGTCTTCTATATATATATATATATATATATATATATATATATATATATATAGTAGTAACTGGATTTTTCAATCAATGGGCCAAGCGTATTTAGAAAAATCAGAAGCGCAACTTCGTGGTTATCTTAGGTTTATTTATGCAACAGTTTGGACCGAAACTGTTGGGTAAGTAAACCTAAGATAAGCGCGAAGTTTGCTTCTGATGTTTCTATATATATATATATATATATATATATATATATATATATATATGTGTGTGTGTGTGTGTGTGTGTGTGTGTGTGTGTGTGTGTGTGTGTGTGTGTGTGTGTGTGTGTCGTATTATATCCGTGTGTGTCCTTCCGAATAATATAATACACGCCTTAGATACGTGTGTATTATACATACGTGTGGGTTGTACAGAGGAAACATTATGTGCCCACTCTAGCGAGCCTGGTGCCTTGGCCCTTGCGCGCTGCGAATGTGAGCGCATTTACTGCGTGTTTTGGTGCCTTTAGGGCAGCAGCCTTGGCTTCCTTCTATGAGGGAAGTTCGCCTCACTGAGCAATCGCGAAGCGCTTCCCGACGCGGCCTGTGCTCGAGTCTTCGAGTGTCCCTCCCCTCTTTATGCATCTCTGACGTGCGCTGTTTCAGTCTCCCACATCTTAAAAAAAAAAAAACGATTTATGCGTGGAGCACCTCCAAAATGAATTGTGGTGTATAATTGGTACGTCGACTCAAAGCACCACACTCTATTGCGAGGATAATATTCTGTCTCTTTTTGAAGTTTTTTACATTTTTGGCTAACATCCAAGTAAGCTGCCCTCATTTTTTCTTTTGGCTGCCTGTCTCTCAGCACCGATTCCATGTGATCTGTAGCGTCTTGGATTTGCTCCCAAGCGTACACCATTTTGCCATTTGGGGACTTTCTATATACGGGGTAGAACTGAAGTGCACCGCATATCAAGCGAATTTCAGTTTTGAGGAGTAAATACTGCTACAGTGTTCTCCGATGAAACAAAGTAATATATGGCTCCACTGTTTGGAACTGTGGTAATCTTTTGGTCCTTCTCTTGGTTCTGTGTTCGAACGGCATCTGCAGAGTTCAATATTGACTAATGGGAGCTTTTTTGTTCCTGTTGTTCAACAGATAATGCAATAAAGCACGATCAGGGCTGTTCACCGAGTTTATTGTTTTCGCTTTCTTTAATAGTCAGTGGCACGAAATAGTGTTGTGCTGGATACAGTGAATGTGTGATTTGTTCCACCATTCACGTGACAGGCTGCGGACAGTGCTGCTATGTCAGCCCGACATCAGAATCAGAATCAGTTTATTCAATACAAAAAACGGGGTTAATTACATGGTAAGTATATACAGAAGGAGGTCCCGTAGTTAAAAACTGAAATGGGACCTCCTATGCATGATGACAAGAATTATTAATACAAACAAACAATGGCAACATGTAAAGTTTACGATAATACAGGTTTTTTTGAAAGACAAGGCATAAATAAAAAAAAAATGCAGCAGTTAATGCATAAGAACAAGGTTGCAGATCACTGAATAATAGGCAGAACTACAAAGGGTGCTTTTCCAAGGCGATGAAAAGAATGCAGGAAATAAATATAGAAACACAGTTAAAGTTTTAAAAAAAAGAAAGAAAAAACATACTACACTGAAAAATGGGAGTCGGATAAAGCTAAAAGAAAGCGCTTAAGTTCAGTATGAAACCGGTGAGATTTCAACAATTTAAAAGGAAATGGTAATGTGTTCCAGAGGGATATAGCTGAAAAGTGTAATGACTGCTTGCCGTAGTTGGTGCGAACGCTGGGTAATATAAAGTTCATATTGTCTGCAAATCTAGTATTATTTATATTAATAAGAGACGTCGTTGGTATGATGGTTACTGGAAGATTATTGTTTATGGCCCTAAAAATAAAAATGGCGAGGTTGTATTTAACAAGATCAGTCACATTCAAAATGTTATGAGCATGTAATAACTCACTAGCGTTAATGCTACGAGATGAAAATGTTATTAGACGAATAGCTCGATTTTGAATGACTTGCAATGACATTAGGTGACTGCTATAAGTGTTTCCCCATGATTCAATGTTATAGTTGATATGCGAATGAACGAAAGCATAATACAGTGACATTAGAGTAGAAAATGAGAAATAAGGTCGTGATTTAATTAGAGCGCGTATTCCATATGCCATTTTCTTTTTTACGTTAGCTATGTGAAGATTAAATTTAAGGTGGCGATCGAATTCCACACCTAAATAGGAGCAATTATGAACATAGACAGGTATAGGCAATAGACAATATGCAAACCCGGCAAGTGCGCTTCTCCACACACCTTCTTTGACGTAAGGAAGATGGCGGAACTCGAGCTACAATCGTAATTGAAGTATCAACATGAACCCTCATGTTGATACTTCAATTACAGTGGCATCATTCATGCTACCATCCGTTCCCTGCACCGTCCAAGGTTTCAAAACGTGTTTCTCAGCTTTAACAGATTTACTAGCGGGAACACGGCCAACTTGGTTAGGGAAAGTTAGCTCTGTAGGGAAAGCTTACTTACGGACTTTTGTATATCATCTATTCCACGGAAAGTTGGTTACAAACACCTGAAATTAGTTAGTGCATTTTTCTGTCTCACATGGAGCAGTATTTTTCTGTCTCACATGGAGCATATATGCTCCATGCGAAACAAAAAAGAAATGCTTTATTACTATAGCAATAAAGATAGCAAGGGCTACACCAAAAGGGTGTCAAATATTTGGGGCCAACTTCTCCTTATACCGTCGCCTGCACTGCAGCCCTGCCCGGAACAGGCCGAATCAACGGTGGAAGGATATCAGACAGACAGTCGATCTGGGGAAAACAAAAGCTTTAATACAATATCACGTCCGATTGGTAAGACCAAACATTTTCATTTATTTCGCTCAGCTGAGGAGATGCGCCCAGAGATGACGAAGTGCTAGAAAACAAGCCTGGAGATGCCCGCGTACGAACAAAAAGGAAGGAAAACTTGGCCGTTCCTCTTATAAGTTTGTTTAACTTGTGTTCATTTTTTGCGCACGAGCATGGAGCGGCAACTTGGCGGGGCCGCCACTACAAGGCCACATGCAGTCAGTTCAATCCCCTTTCAAGGGCGCATGCTTCCAAACTCTGCACTGGGGCAGAGCTCCGCTTCCGTCCTTAGAGAAGGATCAGCGGTTCAAAAGAGCCGAGGTCGAACAAGACCCTTTCTTCCTGCCATTTTTTTTTTTTGCGAGACCCTTGTGCGAGCCTTTCAAGAGCGTCCATAATACTATCGGCGAACATAGGCCGATGTTAAAGGGAACGCGCACGTGGGCCTCCTAGCCTGTCTGTAGCTGAGATCTCCGCTCCGATTAGTTTCAATTACTTAAGCTGACAAAAAAAAAGTGCGCCTGAACATGACTTGCCACGTCTAAGAACTGGCGTTAGACAGCACAATAAACCTATTTCATAATTGTAAAGCTAGCTTTACTGCAAGACAGTTTGCCCAACTAATGGCGGCGTAGTCATTTTTTCGGAACAGCGTGTACAAGCGCAGTTTGCGTGTATTATGACATGAAAAATGTAGACGAGAAAAGTGGGACTGAAAAAAGTAATTAAAGATGATAGATGGCTAAGAAAAACTGGTTTTTTAGAAGTTGTAAATTTTGCTGCTATAGCAATTTGCACAAATAAACCACGACTTTCTCCGACCCAGAAACCATGGCAATATGGCCAGGTTCCGCATATCTGTGGAGGAAATCTGTATACAGATTTTCTTCGCACAGTGCTGCCGACCCCAGGAAAATTTCCCTAGATCTAGGGATTTTAGGTCTTGCTTAGGCAAAACTTTTTATATCTGTGGAAAACTTGGGAAGGAAAAGGAAAAAACAACCAGTTGTGCTGCAAATACTTGCACTGCAACACCACTTAAGCTTGAGCGCAGCGACTTCATTAGTTAAATTTATAAAAATAAGCTTGGCAATAAATTTAAACTACTTTCGTAGTCTATCTGCATAACAAACAAGTTTCTCTCTCCGAAAAGTGTATTGGCAAAATGAGCAAGTGTATACTAAAGAAACTAGGAGAATCTAGGAAATATTTTAAACCAATTTTCGGGAAAACTGGTCCAAAGGTTGGCAGCTCTGCCTTCACAGGATATACAGGATGTCTCAAACATCATGCACCAATATTTAAAAATATGCAAATGGCATGTAGCTCGACAGAACCAAGGTAGTGTTGTTTGCCGTCGCTTGGAGATACTCAGATTATTTTTTGCACTCCGCCTAATTACATAATTAGTCTTAATTATCAACTTCTCAAGTGTTATATTTAGACGAAACGTGTCAATGAGAAAATTGTAGAGCAACATGAAAAACTCTCGATACAGCCTTCTGTTGTTCAATAGGTGCTTCATAAAAGTGTTTTTCCGAGCGTGAAAGAAGGCCGCGAATACAGGCAAAGTGCGTCGAGCGGCCAGTCGCGCGGCAATTTTGCGTGTATTCGCGGGCTTCTCTCACGCTCGGAAAAACACTTTTATGAAGCACCTATTGAACAACAGAAGGCTGTATCGAGAGTTTTTCATGTTGCTCTACAATTTTCTCATTGACACGTTTCGTCTAAATATAACACTTGAGAAGTTGATAATTAAGACTAATTATGTAATTAGGCGGAGTGCAAAAAATAATCTGAGTATCTTCTTGCGGCGGCAAACAACATTACCTTAGTTTTGTCCAGCTACGTCACATTTGCATATTGTTAAATCTTGGTGCATCATAGTCGGAACACCGTATATAATATAGAAGTAGAGACTGGCTATTGGTACTTATAGGTATCAATAGCCAACCTCTACTACTCGTATGTTCACGGTGATATGGTTGCAAAAGTAGCTGGTGACATGCTGCCCAGAACAATACAATTCAACCAGCATCAGTGACAAGCATGCATACGAAATGGGGCTCCGCGCGTATATACGCGGTCTGTCCCACAAGTGTGTGCAGTACTTTAAAAAAATCAAAGCCCCTTTCCTAAAGCAAAATGGTTGAACGCGAAGCTTTCGCTTATGCGAACTGAATCAAAGTTTAAGTCCACAGCCAACGACCATGCAACGAGCCCAAGAAATGCTGAGCAACCCGATGCGATGCATGTGTGATTTGATTGCGTGTTTAGGATTTTATTTTTTTTAATGTTGAAGTTGAATGAAGACACATTTGGTTAAGTTGCATAGCCTTTATTTTAGATCATGTACCCGTTGATTACACTCACACACTCTCACTATAGACTGCATGCCGTTCCCGATACACGGGATCGGCCTTACGGGCACGATCGTGCTTCGCGCTTACGTTCGCGTACGGCAGCCTCTTCTGCCGTGCGCTGCACCCGCGGCCTACCTGTGGTGACGGCCGGGAATGCATTGCGTGACGCGCGTAATGCAATGCAGATATATACAGTTCATTTGGGTAGCGTGGCGTTGCAGTTCCCATTATTCTTATTGGTACAACTGCCAATGTAAACTGTAGTGTTCTAGGATTGTGTGCGCAGATGCGCAGATTGTTCTAATGTGTGCGCAAATGCGCAGATAGTTCCATTGTGTAAGTTGGCTTTCCTGCAATGCGTTTTCGGCGCTCACGGACGAATCAGTGAGACATAGAAACCTTCGATCGCTTTAAAAAATGAATTTCAGAAACATCAACTACATCAATGTTTGTATCCTTCAAAATAGCTCCATTAGACACTACACTGGCTCCACATCATCTTCCATTGCTGGAAGCACCCTTGGAAGTCCTGTTCGGTTCAGTGCTTCAGCAGTGATGTCGTTACCAATTAAATTGTCGTCACATCCCCGAAATACTCCCCACGGAGCACCAGTTTGAAGTTTGACAAAAAAAAAAAAAAGCGGCAGGGGGTTAAATCAGGTCAGTAGGGAGGGTGTTTCAGCCAAAAAATCGCGCACTGTCAATGCAAAGTGCGGCGGAGAATTATCGTTTGCATAATGCGGCGCCTCTCTTTCGACAAATTTAGTCGCACCCACAAGGAAGGCGACCAAACAACTTCGTCTGCTCTCAATAAAGTTCAATCATCATCATTGACGTTGCAGTGGTGAGGAGCCCGCCGAGGAACATTCTTCGTGGGGCCCCCTGGCAGTCTGGAGCCTGGGGCTGCAACACCCTTAGCCCATAGGTTAATCCAGCCCAGCTAGAGGTCAACCGGCTTCTTTCGAGTGGAGAGAGCGAGAGAGAGCGGGGCCGCTACACAATCTCTCATTTTTTTTTTGCCGACTCACTGCAAGAACTTCCTGGTCAGACCTCGTGCACACCGTTCGCACTAAGAATGGTGCTCTTATACTCTTGATTAGGTAATGAAAAATCATGCTGAGCTTCATCCCAGCCCGAGCTACCCACCGAAGCGCGAAAATCTTTGACAATGAACCGTTTCACATCATGAAACGTATGGACACTTGGCGCAAAATGTAAATAAAAGTAGGAGGAGGCAAAGTGAGTGCTATTTTTCTGAAGAAAAGTTGTAAACATTCGTAAAAGGGCCCACCTGTAGAAGAAATGTGAATCAGTAGTATATGTTGCTGGGCTAGTCGGTTCATACTGAACAATTTCAGACCATAATACCCATGACCACTTAGCGCAAGTGAAAATTGTTCAGTATGAACCGACTTGCCCCGCAACAGGTACTACATTGAGCCAGTTCCACAGTGCTGGGAAAGCAACGTATAGGGTCGAGCCACGAACTAACGATGAGCTTCTGGGAAAATAATGAAAGTAAAAAAGCAGTTTCTAACAGGACACGTTTGATGGGCGGCAACGGCTACTAACAAGGCGAGAAAGTATTCGAGGGACACGCAACAGGCCAACTAAACTCGACGTCCAAAATTCAAACTTAACAAAAAGCTAGTGCAAAAGAGACGTAGATGAGCAAAGAAACGAGCATTGTTTGTCGTTTCTTTGCTCGTCTACAAGTCTTTTTCGCGCTAGTTTTTTGTCAAGATGGAACCACACCAACTCGCCCTGCTCTCAGTTCTGATGTCCAAAATTCCTTGGTATACCAAAGCTGCTTTTACCAGGCTCAGCAACGCCGGTCACCTTACTGGTATCTTGAAATGCTAAAGGCAATGGAGTTTTTTTTTATTGCGTTTCATTTCGACCCACTGGACCTTCGTAACTGCCAGTGAGAAATATTAATTCTCAATGTCGGCTCACACAGAACACGAACAATATTTTGGAGCAATCGTTCTATTCTGTATCACCTATAATGCAATAATATTCGGTTGTTTCACGAAGTTTCCACTTCATCAATTACACTGCAGTTTTCAAACGCAGATCCCATAGTTTACGAAGGGGACACGTGCAGCCACCGCTGGTGGCCATTTTCCCGCAAACGTCGCCACACGAAGGCGGTACGGTGATTCTGGTTCTCGAAAGGTGAGAGCTACGAAGTCGGAGGGGTCAGGCGTCGATACTTTCCGTTACAAGCATTCAACATTGTCTTGGTGACCCCGGGAGCCCTCGAGTTTCGACAGGCATAAGTGGTCTGCTCGTCGGTTGGACTCGCGCGTACCGCCCTTCTTCCCTCACGTTTTTGTCACGACTTCGTCCGACTTACAATCGGGGCGTATCTGCACGAGAAGCGCCAGAGGTGTGCGCGCCGGACGGGTCGTTTCACGCGACACCGGCCGCACAGGGACGCGGCGGAGCGTGTAATCGGCCTCTCGAGGACCACAAGGGACGCCGCCGTCCGCGCCGGCCAGGGATGAAGGCAGAGCGAGGGATCAATGCCGTTTGCGGGCGCGCTTCTTCATTGTACGGATTCCATCGGCGCGCCTCCTTCGGCTCTTCGAAGAGGCGGAGGCGGTGGGAAGCAGGGCCGCAGGCTTTGCCACGGAGACGCTAAGGGCTGCATTGGCACCTCTTTTGTCTGAGCACCGATGAAGAGGCGTTTTAAGCGTGCCCATGCTCGGCTTCTAAGGAGCCCCTGCCCGCGTCTGACCCGTCACGCGAACTGGTAACAGAAAGGAAACCTCCCTGCTGCAAAGATTTATTTCATCTACTTATTGTTATTTTTTTTCTGCCGCTACTGTTGCCGCAGAAGCTATCGATGTTCACTGGCGTGAGCGGCCTATTGAACACTCTGCCGGCACGAGAATCCGAAGCTTTGTTAGAATCTTCGACGTTTTCCTCGTTCTATTTCGCGTTTCTGGCGTTTCGTTTCATTTTTGCAGCCTCCGCTTTCACGCCTCAGGGACCTTCATTCATGATTTCCCTTTTCCTTCTCAAAAGGGATACCGTTTGAAAAAAGAATAGTCAATGGTTGGATTCTAGAGTACCACTACAGGCACATACATATACGAGTGATCGAAGGCCTGCGCACCCATTGTCTTGTCGACCACAGCTCGAGGAGTGTGAATCGCAATGGTTGCACTCGTGCGCCTGCAAGCAGAGTACAGGTAAACTGTGCCATAGACAACTGGCACCAAGAACGCATTGAATCCACTCTGCAGCGCGAAGGCGGTCCCTAAATGCGAGCACGCGTCGGTGAGCGATGGCTTTCGGAAAGTGCCGTCTTTGGCCTTTTCCGACATGGCGTTATACTTGATGGAAAAGCAAGGGAAATAAATTCTGCTTCCTTTCTTATTCCGGAAGGCTTGTTGGAAGGTAAAGACCAATGCGGTCAACAACGTCGGGAAGGCAAAGTTGAGTGGATTAACCGCTGACAAAAAAAAAGGCCCCTTTTGTGGTCAGTACCACCCTGACTTGTGCCAGGAAGTTCGAGCGGCCGACGTTCTATAGTCGCTGATTGTTGCGAACCAGGGGCCAAAAAAGTATAGTTGCTTTCCCTTTTCGTCTTCTTTTTCTTTCAATCGATGAGCACTAAACCAAATCCCGGACTGCAATTTATTCAACAGAGTAGCTCGATCCCTTGTTGGGGAAAGAGAAGCAGGACAGGGCTGAGTGTGCCTCATTATGTAGGTGTCGCACGCGAACCTCCGCAGCGAATCGAGCGTCACCTTACAAAACTGATCCGCGGCCGGATGTAGCTTTCGGAAGGACATCACCGTCTTGAGCCATCGCTTCTCGCGCATTGTCTCTATAGTCCTTCCCATTTCTATACACGGAGTGGTGCATTTTAGGCAACACGGCCTGACGCCGTGGACCCTATACGAACGACGAGTTCTAGAAACTCGAGATTTCCTTCATCCCCTTGCCGAGCAAGGACACGACGTCACGTTTCGGTGGCTTTCAAGCAACGGTGGCAGAATTCATAAAGGGTAGCATGCCGATGAAGCTGATCGATCTGCTAATAAAGAGGGCATGCAACAACCCACCCCACTGTCAAGAACAGATGCAGCAGCGAAACTTCGAGTGCTTGCGAATGATGCCACACTATATTTATGGAACCCACCAAATTTCCAACACAAACATCTCGATTGCTCTTACTGTTCTCTTCATCTCCGTCCTCCATCTCCATCCTGAACCGAGACAACTGTCCTTTGCCGACTGTGGCTTACCATAACTTTTACAAAATTATTTGCTTTCGTAATCGGAATGGCTGACAGTGTTGCTTGTGACAACTGTGACAGCGAGGAAACAATCGAACATGTCCTGTGCCATTGTCCTCTCTACAAGTCACACAGACGGTCGCTTGCGACCTTGTTGGCCCGTATCGACGACCGGCCGCTTTTGGAGCCGGCAAAGGCGGAAAGAAGAGAGGAGGAAGAAAGCAAACGCGAGAAAAAAAAAAGGAGAGCCTGAAAAATGCCCGAAAGTAATAAAGGCTACTCAAACGTAGAAAGTTCAATAGCGGCTTGACCAACTTCTCGTTTGAAGACCGTATAGGCCGACGCTCTGTATTTTGAATTCTTTCCGTCTTTCTTTACCTCACCCAGTGCAGAGTACCAAACCGCTCTTCCGGTTAACCTTTTCCCCTTTCATTTCTCTCTTCCTTTCTGTTTCCGCAGCATGACCTTGGCGCATGGTAGTACTGCACTTGTTGCCAAGTCAAAGTCCAACGGATTAGGACTTTGGCTGCGTCAAATAACGCAGAAGAACGTTGCACCAGCTCTAAAGCACTGACGAAAATGCCTGATCGCATTTGGTGAGAACCACTGGCAAAACAGGCAAGGCCAGGCGTATGCACTGCGACCGGTATAGCTACGCACTGCGCCAGGAATTAGAAAACATACGCACTGTGGCGTGTAGAACCATAAAAAGCCTTCGATGCTAAGCACCTGAGAGCCCGCCTCGCAACGTTCTTGCTCTTATCGTTTGTTTTACAAAATTTCCCAATGTACTGGCTTTTCTGTAATGAAACGCAGTGGCCCTTAATCTAGCGGGGAAAATGAGTCATGCCTCAGTACTTCCAGCGATGACATGAGCGGTAAAGTTTAAGAATTCACAATGTTGCTACACATACTTTAGTACGGGAAATCGGTTGAATTATCAGAAAATTAGTGCATCCCAACTTTACCAGATATCGCTATTATTGACTAAATTGGTATGATGAGTGATATAATTATGTAGAAAGGAAGAAATGTGCACTCGCCTCTCGAACTATCTGTCGCCAGCTAATAAAAATTTGTATACAAACACGAAATGATTTCCAGAAGAAAAAAAAATAAAATAAAAAACCAGCAGATTCGCACTATAGTAACGTAGTACAATTATGCTTCCTGTTCATGTTCTGCGAATTTTGAGAGGAAGAGAAACAAGTACCCAGGGCTTATTTTCTATTATTTTGAATCTTTCCCAATTATCTCAGTTGTTCTCACGGAAATTCTAATAGTCTACTAATTCCATCCGCACCTTGGCCAATCCCCCATAGAGGGCATAAGCGAGTGACAGAGGGCCAACAAACAATCACCGGTGCTCAACAGTTTTTTATGGTTTTGCCAGTTTCGTGAATGAACTTTCATCAGGATGAGCAAGAAGACTCTCGCTCGAACACCTGGACAAGGTCAGCCGTCTACTTCATCGCTCATGTTTGAACGACGTGCCTTGGGTAGCTCGAACCAACTCAATTCCTGGGAGAGCTCAATGCCGGAAGCAATGGACTCTGACAGTGTGCACACCATAGCTATGGGCCTCCGTATGAAGAAGAAGATGCGCCACATGTCCGGTGAGCAGACTTCATCAAACCAGAGTGAGCAGCATTTTTTTCATGGTTGCGTACGTACTCCTTTCGGCGTCACACAACCTGAAACTCTTTAAACAGGCAATTTTAACAGAGTATTTTGAAAGTGTGGCCCCTGGGAAAATAAACTAAATCTGGATCAACTCTCAAAAGAACATCCTGAGGTAGATGCAAATCTGGTTCTACATATTTGTACATATTTGAAAGGAATAACAGCTCCTGAGGACGAAAAAGAGGCACTTTCGCTTTTTTTTTGTCGCGTCTTCAGGCGATGTTCATCCATTTTAAGAGCGATAACCTATGGAGTAACAACAAAATAACTCAGCGGGTAGTGTACTTTTGTTGCTTTTAATGGGTTGAACAATATGCTTATTGCTAGCATAAGTCTGCAAATTCTCAATTCTCTGCATGGAGCGACACTAACAGGTTGTATGAATATGAACATAAGTTGTGTGATGTCAGATTACATGATGCTAAATGGCTAAGAACTTAGCTAATACCAGAAGATAAAAGAGGTGTATAAGGCACCGTGATATCTTCATTAGGCGACGCATATGTGTGCTGACAAAGCGTATTAATCGTGCGTTTTAAGGCCGAAATGAAGTCGGCCTTATGTTATCAATAGTACCATTTTCTTTTAGTTCTCGCTTAAAACCATTCAGTCGCAAGCGAACTAACAAGCAAAAACTAACGCTTTTTAGCTAACCTAATAACTCCTCTCACGTTGGTCATAAACTGCTAAGAAGCATACAAACTGTAAAACGGGGAGAAGAGTCAAAGAAAGCAATCGCTTTACAAGCTGCCGATCACGACGTAGACCCCATCACCTGCACATCACCGGTCTTGTATCAATGTGTCTGAAATTACCATCTAAATGATCTGCTAGATTGAGGTGCCGGACGCGGGGATCATGATCACGGATCTAGGCGTCACGCTTCGTACGATTTTTGGGGGAATATTTCCTATTGTTTTGGTGTCAGTGAGTTATAAAGGCGTCTGTGAAACTGTTTTTGTCTTACTCGATCAGTACTACTGACCGCTAAAGGGTCGGCGACTAGTCGAGTCACTCCGCTTCAGTGACTGAAAATGTCGTTTTAATTCCGCAGTTTTTTTTTTTTACGGGTACTGATGGGGGCAACATGTGATGGCAACATTGTGCCAGCGAGACCTACTTCGTAAAATGATGTGTCACCACCGACAACGGCGTCACTCAATTATTGTGTTTACTTTTGGAACAAATGCCTAATGAATCCGCTGTATCAGGGTATCCATGATAACTCCTTCGATTCAGTCTTTATACAGTGTAAATACGCTTTTTTTAATAACTTATTTTACGGTTGTGAAACACAGCCGGATAATGCGCAGGTTCTATGACAATGTCATTTGAAGTTTTTTAATCGTTCGTAAATGTCAGTGACGTATTGGCAGTATTGTTGCCGCCAATGCAGCAGTGACACTACGTGACGCGGTGGATGATACCAACAATACAGAACCGATGAAACGTAATACCAAACGAAAGGTATTTATATCTGTGCCTATTACTAACTTACTCAAGCACATCGTCGATAAGTGCAACGTCTGTTTTAGCACGCTGTCCATCGCATGCATATATGTAAGACTGCCTACGGCTGTCCTATCCGATGGCTGAACGCCTTACGGCATGTGCACAGTGCAGGCAGGGCAGCAGTTCCTATAGGTTGTCCCTAATCTCGTAAGACACACACACATACGCATAAACGCGTTCGGAGCGGGATCGAAGAAGGGGAGTTAATGATGGAGGACGCCAATCGTGTCGCAGCAACTATCCAATTACTCGCCGCTTCCCCAGACACGTAGTAGGGCCTATAGGTGTAAGAGGAATACAGGCCGAAATGCACGCGAGCGTAGAGCGCGACGGGTGCACTCCCCTTGTCATGTTCGTACATCAATTTGCCAGCGCGACAGCGAGCGGGCAGTGTGGAACGCAGCTTTCATTGCGCTTGCGGCGCAAACGGTGTGTGTCCCGAAAGCACGCTGTCGTGCATAGAAGTAGCAGCAGCAACGGCAGCAGTATAGTAGTGTGATCGTGGAGGCGAGCACTCGCGCGCTTTGTATATTTATAGGGACGAACCGGCCGCTGGCTGCGTCGTTATCCCCTTTCATCAAAAGGGCAGGTGCGAATCCGGAGCGCACCATTCACGCTTGAAAAAGCGTGGCTGGGTGTACCGCGGGTTCGGCTACGGCTTTGCTCGTGCTTGAGTTGGCACCGCGCCGCAGGGAGGCGAGCTGGTTTCCCCTTGCGGTGGTTGCACTTCGGGGGAGAAAACCGGCAGGCTGGGGGGGTTATTTCAGTGGGCACCCGACAACTTCTGTCATTAGCCACAGTGTCGCATGCAAGTATTGGAGCTGGCGCGTGTGCGCGGCCCACGAATTGACGCGCTGGATAGAGGACGCTATATCGGAGCACGGGTTACTCCCCAGGCTTGCCGTCCTGCATGCCGGCAGCTCACGATAGCTCCTGTGTGCGAGCTATGAGTGAAGCGCAATCTGCGAGAGCCCTGGTTGTAGATATGGTCTGTAACCCCCGAGTGGAACGGAAGGCTCATGTCGCCGGATGAACTTAATCTAAAATCCCCATGGGTGATAAAGGTGCGAACAGTTATTTCCCTCTCCCGTCGGGTCAACGGTAATCGCTGAACGCTCAGAAGTACGCGGGGCCTGCCTGCCGTTCGCAAGACAGGTTGATCCGGTGAATAACCACATAAGCACTTAATGGTCTAGTGGGAAAGAAAACATGAAAAAGTGTATAAGAGTAAAAGCGCACCATCAGCGCTTGTGGATGTGAATCAGGGGTCGTCAGACTCAGGTTGTTGAATGCCTGAGTTTATTTTGGTGCTGAGTTAGCCAAATAACGCCTGCTACAGTGTTAAACTCACCAACAAGAACCCATGTTGCATACGGAAATACTTCCTGGTGCCTTGAACGCGTACGCGGCTTGGCGGAATACGCGAAAATAAGTTAAACGACTGTTTTGGATTCTGTTGAACTAAAGAAAAAAATACGCCGAAAACCAAAATGTAACTGAACAAGAACTCGGAAGTCAACGTATACCCGGCATCACAGGTCACCAGTGAATGACAACGTAGAACGCGAGCGAAAGCTCTGGCAGAACAAGCCAAAAAAAAGAAAAGAAAAAGAAACCCTGCGAAGTGTATTTTTTTCTTTTTTTCTTCTTTTTGTTTAACAGCCTGCTCTGCCTTTTCCGCGACGCCTTCTCTGTGCCGAGGAGGCAGCGAAGTTGACACCAAGCAGTTCGGCAACGTGCTAGCCAGTAAGGCAGGCAGTGGCGAGGAGACGCAACAAAGAATGGGTATAGTAGCAAAGCCGTGTTCCTGCTTTGTGGGCCGCTTGTCGTCGCTTTGTGGCGGCGGCGCGACTCTGAATGCCCCTACACGTGTAAGGTCGTCTCAGAGAGAATGGACAGTCGGCGGGGACTGGCTTCCCTGCGGGCGGCCCCGTTCCGTCCTCGTGCCTCCCCCGTCGGAGTGGAAGAAGAAACGAATGGACGGACGGGCTGGGCTGCAGCCGAGAACTAAGCGTCTCCGTTCTTTTTTTTCGCCTCGGACTATTTTTCTAGCGATACTTTTTCTTTCCTTTTTTGGATCGCGCCCACTTTCTCCATCCTTGCTGCATAGCCTAACCCTACGCCCTTTGGCCTTCCGGCTTCTTTCACGTCTCCCAAGGTAATGGGAACAGGGTATTTTCTGGACGCATTGCTGAACTTGGTACGTTCTGTTTTGAGTGGTTTACGTGACATTATAGATACACCTCCGCATTTGAGTTCTTCGTCGCTTTCAATCATGCCTTTGTCAGAAAACGAGATTGTTACAGCGCGAGAAAGGTCACACTAGTAGCAAGCTGAATGCGTGTGGCTTTCGCTCGGGGTAGAATCAGAATCAGAATTTGTTATTAAAGGTTGGGGCATATTACAAGTATTTAGTATACAGAAGATTCGGTGTTTCAAGTTCACGCTACTAAAGATGAGAAAAGGAAAAGCGCGATCATGCACCTTCCATACTCGTCCATTTATTTTGCACTGGGAATATTATGGTCACTTTTATGTATTCTGCAGCGCTCGCATGACCGCGCCCTGACCGCATGCCTGTTGTGCCCTTCTTTGACTCGTCGTCCCTCGCCTCCTTTCTTTAATGCGGCACCTCGCATTGGAGATTTTTCTGCATTACGTTTGTTGTTGCCGCTGCGCGTCCTTTACACCGCTGACGATAGCAGCGCCGCTTTTGGCAAAGATAAAAAAAAAAAAAATCACGCTTTCAGGGCACCGGGCTCGCTGCCATTATGACGCACTACGCGTGAAAATGGAGGTGCTGCGGCGCCTTTCAAACATTGTGTCGCGAAGCTCGCGGATCAATGCCTTGTTTTATTTAGCATTTTTTTTTAAATCTGATGCTTTCTCTCTCTTGATATTTTCCCCCTCAAAAATGCTAGAAGTCGGGGCGGAAGATAGGAGGGGGCTGTTTGCGAAAATGCTGCTTGTAACAATGCTCGTCAGTGCCGCCGGCGTCGATGGCACGCGCACGCCATTGCCCGGCTCAAATTCGACGCCTTTAAATAAATAAGGGTAACAACTATTGCAACTGGCAAAACAGCGGTCATTCCATGAATTTGCTTTCAGGGATGAACTTTCGGAAACGATGACGCGCGGTCACTTTGGAAAACGCCGGAGCTATAGCGTGCGCTAAACGAGTTTTGAATACCAATAAAGTACCGATGACGAAAGGAAAATAATCAAGGCAGACGTTCTTGCAAAAGACGACTGATTGAAGGTTCCTAATTATCAGTGCAAGAGGGCACAAAATTTCCATCTTGAAGGCAAGTTTTACGTCCGTCCGCAGTCTCGATAACTTCGTATCGAAGTTCGTCAGGGAGGATTTTTTAAACTTCTTTATTTATTTTATGTAAGACAAAAGTTATCAATCAAACTCCCTGTAATGGACATACATGATTTCATATCTCAATGGCTCCTCGACGCACGCTTTCTGGAACACCCTGAGTGTCTCGAACTGTCGTCTACATCTGCAGGCTTCATCCTTCGTTGAAGCTGTAACTGGCATCGCTCCTTCCCGTTGCGGTGCAACTATACTGTACCACCTCTGACTAGAAGTGCCTTTTATGAAAGATTACGCATTCTCCATTGGAATGGCAGACGCACCCATGTGCGACTCGTGCAGCTGTGAAGAAACAATCAGACATGCCTCTCGTGTTTGCCTTCGTTACGATGTCAAGCGCGATCTTCTCGAAATATGCTAAACGAGTTCGATTCCCGACCACTTTAAGCGACACAAAATCTAGTACCGCTGCCTCATGATTCGCAGGCTCAGAAAACAACGCAGGCATTGCGCCATTTTTTTTTTAAAGCAACATGGCTTCAGTGACGGATTGTGGACGCGATGCGCACCCTCGCGTCTGCGCACTCTGCCGTTCCCCAAGGTGCTGAGTCGCGCTCCTTAAAGGGTTGCATAATATAGCGCTCTTCCTCTTCACAATCTCTATCTCTGTAGTGTTCCCTTTCTCTTCGTTTTCTTTTGTCCCATACACCTCTTCTCCTAGTCTAGGGTAGCAAATCGGAAAGCCTGCTCGTTAACTTTACTATCTTTCCTCTCTTCCGCTGTTCTCTGATTTCTTTTCTGATTTCGTGACTGTGCTGTCAAAGACAACCATCTTGGAACAAAACTTTGGTCGTATAGAGAAATCTGTTTCCAAAAATTTAATGCGGTATATTTGAAGTTTCTTCAACCTCTGGAAGATTCGAATCGACCCCAATATTTCCTTGAAAATTACTTTTCACTGCGTAAAAAAAAAAAAAAAAAGAAAGGCAAAAATAAGCGTCCAGACATGGACGGTTTTCAAGGCTCCCATTCTTCAAACTTTGCATGCAACTTTGTCAGGTTGTCGCACCTCCCTTACCCCACTCCCTAAACAGGGGCGGAGGGGAGGGAGAGAAAACGGTACAACTCATGCGGCGTGTGCAGCTATGCACGTAAAATCTAGTTCCTCGCGAAGTTTCCGGTTCGCTGCCTCTGTGTTTTATCATATACAAGCAAAAATAGCAAAAACGCTGTCCCATACAAAACATGCTTGCTTGAGCCAGTGACCGGACCGTTAGAGGCGCTGGTTGTTCCTGTCCATAATTCCTGGTCGTGGGAAGAAGGAAACTGCTGCTGGGAAAGGCTGTTGGGATTCAGAAAGATCCTGCCTTCGTACATACTTAGTAAGGTTTATTGTCTCGCACTTACACAGCTTTTTCTTTTGAACTTGCTATGAGAAAAGAACACGCACGCACGCACTCACTCGCTCACTCGCTTGCTCACACACACAAATTCTCACTCATCTCATTCACTCTCTCACTCATTCAATCCCTCACTCATTCACTCACTCACTCACCTCCTTTAATCACCTCATTCACTCACTCATTCACTCACCTCATTCACTCACTCACTTATTCACTCACTCTCTCGCTCACTATTCACTCCCTCACTCATTCACTCATTCACCCACTCACTCACCTCATTCATTTATTACCTCACTCACACTCTCACTCACTCACGCACTCATACAAGCAAACCCACCCGCACACACACACACACACACACACACACACACACACACACACACACACACACACACACACACACACACACACACACACACACACACACACACACACACACACACACACACACACACACACACACACACACACACACACACACACACACACCACACACACACACACACACACACACACACACACACACACACACACACACACACACACACACACACGCACGCACGCACGCACGCACGCACGCACGCACACACACACACACACACACACACACACGCACGCACACACACACACACACGCACGCACGCACGCACGCACGCACGCACACACACACACACACACACACGCACGCACGCACACACACACACACACACCGACTGGGAAAAAGTTTCAACTATCAAAAATGGCCACACACAGTTTTTTTTTTTCTGTCCCCAAGATACAAGCCGAATAATAGACGGCGAGAACGGCGGCGGGAAATGGCCCTTCCTCTACGCCCAAGTCGAAGCTCCGCCAACTAGAAACTTGGCGGAGATACAGGTAAGGAAAAGGAAGGAGCGGAGCGTGGCAAGCAGTATGCATAAAGAACGAGATAACATAAAGGCTATATAAGGCTGAACGACAAAACGAAAAAGAAATGTTGAAATGAGAAATAGGCGAAAAAAAAAAATAGAAAGCCAGAAGAGACGCACCGTGATCAAAAGGCTGCCAAGTGGCACGGCCCTCTTTCTCGTGGTCCCCACCACAGCTAGCCTTTAGAGCGGCGAAGACGGTGGCGGCGCCGCGTCGTTCTCTTGATGCAGCAACAGGGCCCGTCTAGCCGGCGGGCTTATTCTATGTGTTCACGTATATGAACCAGCCGAAGGCGGTTCTCCTTTCTCCAGGAGCATCGCCGCCCCGCAGTCAGAGCGTCTACCGCACCGTCGCTAAGCGGTCGGCGTGACTGCGGCCCTCAACAATAGTTCACTGAGCGACCTCGGGAACCCGCGTTGTCCAGCCCGGACAACGAACGTGCGCGCAGGATACACAATAGGAACGGACTCTTTTGCACCCTCCGAGAAGATGAAGCCTGGATGCGACGCAGGGTTGCCCGTGTAACAGCTATACGTGCAGGTGAAGAATAGGCTAGATGAGGTTCGTGAGGCGGGGCTACGAAGCACTGTTCTCATTAGTCCATAACTATAAGTCGCCACCGCTGCCAGAATAAAAAATGTTTAAGCGAGACACCTGAAAAAATTGGAAGCAATTGCTTATGCCCTTCTTTGGTGGGAGGGAATACCCATCTAAGACACTAAGAAAAAAGAAATAGTCGTACTTTGCAGGCATTAATCTGGGGGCCCTGTGACGAGATATGGCGCATATAAAACGCAATATTGCGTTTTAATGAATTCATTCTACCTAAGGTTTATTGTACTATGAACTTGACAAGGTTTATTGTACTATGAACTTGGGTATACATGGAAAAAACAATGCGTTGTTACTTGTTGCACCACTGACTCTGTATACAGTAACATTTTACACTTAATTTGCAGGGCCACAGAACATTAAATACCTGCACACTGTGTTTGTCAAAATGAGACCTGTATAAGACGAACCCAATAGTCATCCCACCATCGGACCACGACACGGCGACACTGCCTTCGCAGACCATGCTTGCTCTCGGGAGCAGTCATCAGACAACAAATAAACACAAGTTCAGCCCTCTAGAAGCATACGCCACCTGCCTACACAAAACTCTGACTCCTTAATAAATCTTTTTATAAAATTCTGTGAGTTCATGCTGTAACGAAAGATGTTTTACTAGTCTTTTAAGAGATCGCTCAGATCGCTCCCAGGTTAACCAATCTTGCTTTCCTTAGGTGGAGTTTTGAGATTATACGTAAGTTTCCTCTTATCTTTTTTTTTTCTTTTACGCGCGCAAGAAGGCCAGTGAGTAAAGGAATAAGAGCACAAATTCAAACGCTAACAATTTCAAAACCACTCCAGTACTTTGCTCTATTTCCAGGTTGCCGGGTATTTGTAAGCGTGGCTTAATTGAGACTCCAAACGTACACTTCGGACTACTACATTAAAATCCGTTTACAGAGCAATCACATGTCGCCCGGCCATGCATTTACGCATAAGAGGCATGGTGATTGGTTATTTAAGATAAGTCGATCACCACAGGCGTTGGATCAGCTAATTAAGATGTCTTAATGACCTTTAACGAAATGAAGAAATGAAGTTGAGGTGCATGGTATACAAGCTACAGAAAACGAAAACCTTATGACTGTTCTGGGTGAGCTCGTTGTTAAACTTGGAGTAGCAACACCAACTACCGAAAGCATAGAAGCGGTACACACGTTAAAAACAAAGAAGAAAAAGAACGCGCCCATACTAGTGAGGTTCTTAGCGCGGGATACCCGTGATGAATGGGAAGCGAAAAGAACAACACTTCCAGCTGAGGGCAATATTTGTCAACGAGAGTTTGACAGTATATTCGGCATTTGATGTGATTCACCAAGGCGAAAGCACGCGAAAAGTAATTCAAGTTCGCATGGACATGCAATAGAGTGGAGTATCTCACGGAAAAGGCAGTAGCTCTTAGGTTATCTTCAAGGCATAGTTATTTCCTCATTTGCGTAGTTTATCGTCCTTCTTGTAATGTAGAACTGCTTCTTAGAGTATTAGAGGTCGTATTTAAAAAATTATCATTGACACAAATTTTCTAATCACTGGGTATATTGATATCGATACTCTCATTCTGTCAAAGACGCGTGTTACCGACTATTTGGATGTTTAGGCTCAATCTTCTTTGGAAAGCCTAATTAAATGAATGACTGGAGAAGAACTTAAGAATGGTGAAGATTGGGCTTGTTGGTAAAACATGCTTTAAAATTCGATTAACAGACCAAACACATCAGAGTTCTCTCTTCTGTCCCCTCTGATGTGCTTGCGTTGTTAATCGAAGTTTAAATCATATTTAAAGAGAAGAACACTTGAGAAACATGCTCACTAAATCATGCATCATATTTTATGCAGAATAAGTAACTTCACCTCATTAGCAGGCATTTTGTCGTAGAAATTATCTGATATAACTACTTCGTAACAATAACGCTACTAATGTCAAACGAGACAGTAACCGTTCTGAAAACATTTCAGTACTTTCTGGGAATTGATAACCGAAAAATTGATAAATTGGTGCAAGATTGGGATTGGTGGGATGTCATTACATCTAATCGTGAAAAAACATATTAACGGCTAAACAATAAATTTTAGATTATATGTGAACACTCACGAAAGACCATACAAAGCAGGCAAATAAAAGAAAATGGCTTAGCACTGAAATCTTGGCTTTGTGCCACGTAAAAGATCTACCCTGGAAAACGGTTAAGCAGAAGCTCTTCCTCACCAAGTGACATCCAAACTCAAATTAGCAAGGTAAAGATATTTTTCAAATAAGCTAGATCGGTCAAAAGGAAATCAAAGAGGCGTGGTCGAAACTCAACAAGTTAATGCGTCGAAGTGAACCACATGGTATTGAAGTTACTGTAAGGAATGAATTCGGAAATTCATATGATCCAATAGCGTTAATGGATACATTTACCTCTGCATTCATAGCCATTTCCTGCCTCCTCAGGATACAAATACAAGCTGCGGAATTTTCTAATGTATGCTTAACGAGCCGTGTAAACTCAGCATTTCTGCCCTGTGAGGACACAAACAGAACTGAATAGTATGTTAGCAACCATACCTTACAAGAAACCAACTGGGTATGATGACATAAGACCAATCGGAAAGCCGGCTCGTTAACTTTACTACCTTTCATTTCTTCAGCTCTTCTCTCACTTGTTTCTGATTTCGTGACTGTGCTGCCAAAGACAACTACGTTGGAACAAAACTTTGGTCCTGTCGAGACATGGTGTTCCAAAAAGCTTAAAGAGCCGTGTTTGGAATTTTCACGACCTCTGGAACATTCGAATCGACACCAATATTTAGAACATTGCGTTTCACTGCGTAAAAAAAAGAAAAGAAAAGAAAGCAAGACAAGGAAAAGAAAAGCGTCGAAATATGGATGGTTTTTAAGGCTACCATTCAAACTTCGCATGCATATATCGATCAGGTTTTCGCAGTTCTTTCACCGCACTCCCTAAAATGGGGCGTAGGGGAGGGAGAGAAAACGGTACAACTAATGCATTGTGTGCAGTTATACAGGCGCGTAAAATCTGTTCTTTCAGGAAGTTTCCGGTTCGTCTGTTTCAATGTGTTACCATATACAAAAAACAATAAAAAAAGACGCTCTCCAATGCAAAACATGCTTGCTTGAGCTCGTGACCAGACCGTTAGAGGCGATCCTGCAAAGAAGGAAACTGCTGTTGGGAAAAGACTGTTGGGATTTAGAAAGATTCTGTTTTCGTAAAGACTTAAGGCATATTCGAGTGGTCGTTTCAGAGCGCTCTGGCCGTACTACAAAACTGGGGAAAACCAACTTTAAAGCTGTATTACGACAGTAACCGGGTATGGAAGTGATGATTCTGCTTCGTTATCATTGGAGGAACCCGTTTATGCAGACGGTAACGCTTAGTAACAGTTTTACATCACCTTTGTAGCACTACCAGAGCGCCCTATCACGACCACCCAAATATGCCATTAGTAAGGTTTATTGTCTCGCACTTAAACAGCTTTTTCTCGTAAACTTTCTATGAGGAAACGAACACGCACGCACGCACGTAGGCACGCACGCACGCACGCACGCACGCACGCACGCACACACACACACACACACACACACACACACACACACACACACACACACACACACACACACACACACACACACACACACACACACACACACACACACACACACACACACACACACACACACACACACACACACACACACACACACACACACACTCTGTCACAGACCCCGTGAACGAGGCGCAGACGCCGGACCAAGTTCCAAAGCCGACTTATCAGCTTCCGAAAATAATCCCACAAAAGCAAGGCCAATTAGTAATGGGCCCTCTGGTGCGCCAGCGAACGCCGGTTGCTGTCCAAAGACCGAGTCAGAGCCTAGAATTGTCGAAACACAACAAAATATATTCTTCACACAAGGCAGTTACACACACACACACACTTGCACACTTAGGCTAGACACAACACAATACAAATCAGATGGGTATACACAAAACACAGGAACATAATTAACGACAAGCACTAATAGTCCAACACGTAAAGTACAAAATGAATAGGAACACTAAGTGTCCAATCATATTCACCGTGCTGGTCTTGAGAGTCAGACGATCTCGGCGTAGCTCAGGGCAAATCTCGAAGAAGGAACTTCTTGCGGAAATGCAGACGCTCGATGAACTCGTCGACTAGCTTGCCGGGGAATCCCCTTCTTCCGCAGACGGTCTGTCTTCACGTTCCATCTCTTTACCGGAGCGGTCTGAACTGAACTCTCTTTTGATTCTCGCACGGCGGTTATATAGCCGTCACAGACGTTCTCGAACTTTCCTATCGGAGTCGTGGTCCCGTAGCATGGCCAAAGCCTGGGAATCTTCTAGTCTTTTCTCCTACGTTCGACCGCCGCTGTCGGAGCGTCGTCGAGGGGGTGGTGAGTCATCCTGTTGGCGCGCGCTCACGCTGTAGTAATATCTCTCTCGACTCGCCGGGTAAGAGGGTGCCTCGGTTCCCGTGCGCTCTCTCTCCCTCTCTGGTTACCGTCGCCTCGACGTCTAGACTCCGTTGGTCACGTCGGCTGTTTGAAGCGTATGTACTCTCCCCCTCAGTTGAAACTGTCGTGGGGCGGGCGTGCTTCTTTGGCTGGCTTGCGTGACACGCGGCGCGCGCTTTGATTACGCGCTCTCTTGTGACACACACACACACACACACACACACACACACACACACACACACACACACACACACACACACACACACACACACTGGGCAAACGTTCTACTATCAAAGAATGTCGCAGTTTCGCCCGGAAGGCGAAGCACCAATTGCGATAGCAAATTAGTAGAGAGCTATACGGAGTAGGCATAGTAGATTTATCGGCTGCATAAACTTGGACACATTCGCTTACTAACTGAATTAACAAGCGTGGTGTCAGCGCGCACAAGCAAACATGAGTCGATCACACTCGATGACCGCAGAAAACCCCTGTCAAAACGCTGGCAGCAAGTGCACCGCCGCAGCGAGCGAAGGTTCGCGCGGTCTATCGGTTCAACGGAAACTAAGCGGCGAATGCACAGCGCATACAAAGGTCAGAGCAGTGTGGAAATCGCTTTCAAGATAAGGTGCGTGCGACAGTCCGCACCGGCGCAAAGTCGAAGCGCAGTTGTTGGTAGAGTAGAAGCTGCCCCCCCTCCCTCCCGCGCTGCCTTCCCGCTTTCCTCATTTCGCGTGGGAGATTGTGGCCAGTTACCCTTGCGCCCGGTTGCAAGATACGCATTTGGTGCAGCAGCACAATGTCGCCCCCTCTCCCTCCCTCCCATATCCCCACGGCCTTTCGCGCGACGGAAGTCGCGTTTGCTCTCCGCCGTGCGTTCACTCTCCGTGATAGCGCGCGTCCCCTGCGCGCTTTCACTCGCACATACGGCGCGCGGCGACGATTTTATCGCCCTTATACTTTATACGGAACCTCATGACGACGGCGACGCCGACGGCAGAAATATACGTCCATATAATTGCTATCGCAATAAAATGGCCAAACCCGTTTTTTCTTTGTCCACTAGATACAAGACGAATAATAGACGGCGAGAATGGCGGCGGAAAATGGCCCTTCCTCTAAGCCCTAGCTGAAGCTCGGTCGCCTAGAAATTTGGCGGCGACACATGCAAGGAAAAGGAAGGGCCGGAGAGCGGCAAGCAGATTAAAGAAAGAAAGTGATAACGCGTAAATACACGAAAACTTAGCGCAATTATTCTTTTTAACAGCGGAGTTGTTGAAGCCGGCCGTAATTTGTGCCGCGAGCCGCAAAACCTCACCAAGCTATGACGTCACTGCGTTGCCTAGCAACCCCATAATAGCTGTGCGATAGCTTCGCAAGACTCCACGCCTAGACACTGCTCGAAGCGCGTCTGCTCCGCTTGCCATAAACGTTCCGTGTAGCAGGCGTGAAGGCGGGGTTGCTAGTGTGCGGGCGGTAGTAGCAGCCATGGGGAGACCGAGGAAGAACCGCGCTCCCGAGGAAGAACCGCGCTCCCGAGGAAGACGCCGCTTTCCGGGAATCACGCCGCTTGGCCAAACAATACAATCGCCGGCGTCGAGCTGATCCTGCATAGAGAGCCGAGGAAGCCTTAAGCGCGAGACACACGGTGCGATTTTGCGTGCGATCCGTCGTACGACGCGTCGGAGTCCGACTTGCCGCATACGACGATTCGGGACACATGGTACGAACGACGTGCGATGCGTAGCTCCGCCCACAACCGGCGGCCCTGCATGGACGCTCGGAATACTGCGGAACTTCGCAAAGTGAAAACAAACGTATTTGCACAGTTCTCTAGTTTCGCACAAACGATCACAATAAAAACGCGCCTGTGCGAGCAGCATAGACGTGTTTCCGCAAAGCCGCGTCCGCAGTGTGGGCTCCGTCGACAGCCGCCGATGGCTAGGAGCTGCCAGGCCTAGCTCGCTGGGCCGTCGAATCCGAGACCGGTGTCGCTTGCGACACGACCGCTTGTAGCTCGTAATAAACCTCCTACGTCGGTCAGCACAATGTGCACACAGTTATGTCGCGTTAAATTGCGATACATTTGATTTTATCGGCGCGGACGAAAGCGAACGATCAAGCCAGGCGAGCTTGCGATCGCTGGGAGACGGTATATAGGCCTAGCTCGCTGGCCGTCGGATCCGAGGTCGACAGCCCTTGCGATCCGTCCGCAGCTCGTTATAAAGCGCCCATATTCGTCAACACAATCAACGTCTGAACATTTATGTCGCTCATAAGTGGCAATACAATTAGTTTTCCCGACGCCGTTGGTAGCGATGAGAAAACATGCCAGTCAGGCGAGCCGCTTCGCATAGACGACTGTTGCGGCGTCTGCGCTGACCGCTTTCGAATCGATACCACGTCAAAGATTTACTACTTAGCGCAACGTTTTATAACATACACAACTTTGAGTTCGCTTCATTGTATAGGTTATTTCGTGTCAGAAACAAAGTGCACCCGATTTTTGTGACGCCGTCAGCGGCAAAGAGGCCAGCGCCTCGACCAGGGAGAAAAAAAAAAAAAAGAAAAACAGCACCGGGACGATCGGAACGCTTGCTCGCCGGCGCCGCCCCGCCGGCTTTACCACGTCACCATGACGTACACGCTGGCGGCGCTGTCATTGGCCGCGGCCGTCCGACCGATCGCACAGTCGTACGACTATATCCTGCAGGTTGGTCGCATGCGGCGGCGGCGGTCCGCCGCCGCCTGCAGGAGAATATGTTGAAAACTTGTTGAGTGCGGCGGCCGATGCGGCGCGTCGTACGACCAATCGCACGCAAAATCGCATCGTGCGTCTCGCCCTTTATCCAAGTGACGGCGCAGAGTCGAAGATCCCGAATACGCCGATTGAGAAAGGGAACGAAGGCGGATCGGTATGCGGAACATGCGCGAAAACGCAGACTACAGAGAAGCCGAGGCATCACGACGCGGAGCTCCTAAGTCCATGGGAGAAGCGTACGGCCGTTTCGAGCGGGAATTCCTCAACACCGTGTACCCCAACATGCCTGCATCGCTTCCTCAACTGAACGACTCGACTGCCGTCGCGACGGCGGCAGAACTCTACTTGACTCTGTGGCGAGTACATGTAGCCTTGACATGGGACGACCAAAGAAGATCCGGACACCCGAAGAAGAAGCCGCTCATCTTGAAGCGCATCGCGCTGCCAAGCGAGAATCTGCGCACCGGCGGCGAGCTGATTCGGAATACCGTGCCTAGCAGCACTTAGCATTTCCTAGCAAAACTTAGCCAAGCCTAGTAAAACCTGGAAGAAGCTAGGTCGATCACCAGCTCCACTGTTTACTCGAGCCTTGCACCACTAGTGCAAGCTGCCCACGTTTTTTTTATACTAAACGGCATTTTCACAAAAGGCAAGGTCCAAGATAAAATGAAAATATCGGTTATATGACCACCTTATAGAAGGGGTGCTAAATGCGATCCTAGCAACTACGGACCTGTAGCAATCCTGCCAGCTTTTTCACACCTCAAGGAAAAGTACATTTCAAAGGTTATGGTTAATTTTTGTAATAAACACTCCGTAATAGCAAAAACAGAATTCGGGTTCAAAAAAGACTGGGGCGCCATATGTTTACTAGAAAACTTTACTGACGTTCTTAACAAAGCGCTATAGACAACAACCATTAATCTTGTTTTTGAACATGACAAAAGCTTTTGATACAGTAGATCATGCCCTACTGACTGAAAAATTAAAGCTTATGGATTTCAGGGTGAAATTTACTGGATTATTTGCTGAATATTTGTCAGAAAGGTACCAATATGTTAGGTTAGAAAGCGCAATACGTAAGAAAAGGCCTGCAAAACATGGTGTGCCCCAGGGCTCAACTATCAGGCCTTTACTGTTCAACATATATACATATCATCTTAAAGCACTCAAACTAAATTCATTTGTTTATCAGTATTCTGATGATACTGCACTTGTTCTTACCCACTCCTCGCATGCAAAAGTAACTACATTCTTTCAGGGCATAAGTAAGTTGTTAAACTGCATGAACAATAACATCATTGTGAAAAAAATTAAAGCAAAGTTGATGTGCATTCGAAATCCTTGTAAGCGTATAAACCTTACTAGAAAACTTTACTTACATTGATCTAATTGCGAGAGCTGCAATTGCTCTCCTTTGGAGTACAGCGTAACTGTTAAATATTGTGAGTTGTACGTAGACGAGCACCTTACGTGGGACGAGCATGTTTCACAAGTGGGCACAAAACTAAGGGCAATGTCACCATATAGTATTTATCGGCGGTGAGAGGGCAGCTAATGTTAATGCACGGTAAAATTTCTAAGAATCGAGGAAAGCCGTCACAATGTGGCCTGACAATATGCGATGGTTCCTCAATGAGTAGGCGAGATAAGATTAGGAAGCTTCGATGAATATCAAGAAACACAGCTAGCTTTTGGTTCACGATTGCATATAATTAAATCAAGAATCATCATGACCGAACTTCAAATTCTCAAAATGAATGCACAACTATGAAAATCTACAACTATGAAAAAATCCAACTATGAAAGCTAAAAAACTCAGACAAACCGAACAGTATGTCGTACCGAGAATTTACACTAACTGTGGTAAAAGAACGCGTCAATATGATGTGCCTTATATAGTTAATTCCATTCCAGAAGAACTCAGCAATGTCGGTAGCATTAAGAATGCTAAATATTTCTTAAAATCTAGTGCCTTTTTTCTTCAGAAAGCTAATAAAAGTAATTACTATAATTAATAGATAAATTAATCCTTGCATTAATTTCACGTTCGCTAATGTTGAAGTTGTATCATTTCCTATATTTATTGTTTCATTTCCAAACACACAGGTTCTTAACCTGACACTGGACTTGTTGCTGTACGACATTTAGTATTCTTTGTTTTGAATATACATACACATGTACAATATGTAATAACGTGTGTTATCTGGCTTTTCTCGTATCTCATTCAATCATGTCAAAGAAGGCAGAGTAATATTTATTGTTTCAAGTAGCGCTAAATTTTCTTCTCTTTTTTCTTTTACAGCGGAGCTGTATATGACTAGGATCCTCGGATTTATTCGTTTCCGCAGCCAAAAACTCAACCAATCACAGCGGGAGGCGTGCGCCACGTACGCCGCTAGGTTCCTTGCAGCACCACCAGATTTCGCTCGCCTCCGCGCATCCGCGACACCGGCCGTGCGGGGGCAAGAAAAAAAAAAAAAAAAGAGCCAAGAAGCTCGCCTTCGCGCATAGCGTTCACCGCAAGCGTTTCCCAGTAAAGATTCGGTTTGCATAAGCTGCAGTTGCCGGTAAGTGGCCACTGTAGAATACGAAGCAGGGAGTGACGTAACTATACACTTTCATATGTAAAAGAAGAACCCGCCTAGCAAGTGATTTCATTTGGGTTGTGATAGCGCTATGGAAAGGCCACGCATAGATAGGACTCCCGAAGAGCAGCGTGAACACGATGAGCGGCGAAGCGAACAGCAACGTCGATATGCACAATGGCGTCGTGCTCAGGCTAGGCAGGACGCAGCGGTTCCTGCCAACAGCCCCTAGATAGCGCAAGGCCTGTTCACTCCGACCTATGACGTCATGTTCCCTGGCCCGACTGCCATAGAATCTAATGGGGATGCTCCCGAGTAAGCAGCGGTGATTTCGACGTCACCGCTTTCGTCACGCCAGGCTGGGCAATGGAAATTTCGGACTAGATCACATGACGTCATGGATCAGAGTGAACAGGCCTTGTGCTATCTAGGTGGTGTTGTTCCTGCCCAAAGAAAGCCACGTACGCTTAGGACGCCTGAAGAGCAGCGCGAACACGATGAGCGACGAAAGGAACAGCAACGTCTATATGCACAACGGCGTCGTGTTCAGGCTCGGCAGGACCCAGTTCAAGGCTACGTCACATTGGTCTATTGTGTCAGATGATACCACACCTTCGCTGGCCAACCACCTTCACAGAGTTGATTGGAGTCAAATTTTTTTATGATTATCATTGCTGTCTTTCTTTCTTTTTTTTTTACTGTTCACTTAGACACTTTTGTAACTTGTTGTTCGGCCTCTTTCACTAATCTGCCTGCCCACTCACAAGCACTGCATGCTTAGGTGTGGCAGTGAGTGTGTATTGCCATTGAAGGGCAATATAATAATAATAATAATAATAATAATAATAATAATAATAATAATAATAATAATAATAATAATAATAATAATAATAATAATAATAATAATAATAATTATTATTATTATTATTATTATTATTATTATTATTATTATTCTTATTATTATTATTATTATATTTCCTGTTCGCGTTTCAATTTATCCTGATGGTACATGAGCAACATCTTCAACGATTGATTGGTGTGTTTGTTATAAAATATGAATGAAAAGTTTGGCATGCCGTGAAAATTAGGCACAAGGAACGGCGATGCTCAGCGTTCAAGACAACGAAATGAACTGTTGCTCTTACGAAATAGAGATAGTGTTTTACGCAAACAGAATGAGCAGCATATCTATGCCCGAAGAAAAAGCCGTATATCTCAATTTCGTCGAAGGACGGCAGTCTTCTTGAGCAGCCTGATTTACTGTGCTTCTTTGCGGTGCGCTCGCGCTTAGCCATCACGCGAGTCCCCGAAGAATGAGAGCACGTCGACCTCTCCGTATTCTCCCAAGGCCAACACACCAGGTCGGAGTCGCTCACTTGTTTGGAGAGCCGCACCCATCCTACGGCAAAGGCACGATCTTCTTTACAGTGCGCGTCCCCGGAACGCTGCAGCCTTCACAACGCACTTCAGGAGAAGCGACGAATGCACGCGAAAAATAAACATTAGCGGAAAGGAGCGCGCGCCACCGGCGTCGATTCGGATGCGGCTTCGGTGTTGCCTATACCGTGATCCATTTATGGCCGTCGCGCGTTCCTTTCACAAGCTCCGGGGAATGCGCACACAGCGTATCCGGCTCGCGTGCCCGCGCGGTACGTGCAGCCTGCAGACAAGCAAACAGGACGGCCACCACCGCGCGTGCTGAATGTGCTTGGCGTGGCTTTGGATAAACAAACCGCTGTGACTACAAACATGCGCGGGAGAGCATAGATGCTCCGCGCCGTTACCCCCCAGTTCATCGCGGCATTCACTCGCCCTGGAGCTTCGTTCCTGCGAATAACCCTGGCCCACAAACTGCGGCCATCGTGTACCGTGGGTCTTTGCCCCTTAAAATCGAGCGTATATACCTGTGTCTGTGGCTGTTCACTGTGCATGGGAAGCTACTAGGAAATATGTATTTAGGGCTACTGCAACACCGAATGCTACAATTTAGAATCTGGAGGTGGTGATAATTGTGTGTTGGTGGCGATGTAGGCTTGCATGACAGTCGAAAGGAATACTGCGCAAGAATGCTTTCACAATATTTTTTCTTCCATAGAATTAACTCTGGCAGATAAACGTGTACTATTGAAAAACGTACCTGAAAGGATAAAGGAGCAAGCATTTAGTTAATTTTCGATTACCCGCAGTTGTCACCCTCTACAAAAGAGCCTGCTGTTGCTTTATTTTATCGCTCGTGCCATGAACCATCTCAGCCAGGATAAAGTGGAAGACATAACGCAAACTTGTAGATATTGTTGCGTCAAATACACACGCTTCCACCGCCCGTACATATATGAACCTAACTCAGTAATCCGTAACGCAGCAATGGAAAGCCTGTACTTGCTCCAAAATTGGACATTTACGAGACATTTTAGGGAGAGACGAAAAACCTTACTCGTAATGCCCAGTTGCCTTGCGGGCGGGAATATATATACTGAATCGTCCACGAGAGTATGCTGCGGCCCTGTACACTTCAGAATCCATTAAACAAAGTTTTGACCTCACTTTATTACTTCCCGTGTTCTTGAAACGCAAATCTTAATTCTCACGGTATTCTTCATAAGTGTTTAATTGCTACATTAAAGCGAACCGATTTTGTGACATGCAACTCCTAAAGTTGTGAGGCATTACTCTTTCACTGTTGGCCAAATTGTCTGCCTTCTTGCGATTGGGAATGGTAGAGAATTTGGGCGAAAAAACAACCCTCATCGGCTGTTAATCCCTTTAAGTATTTAAGTGGTTAGAAAGAAAGCAGCAGTATGCCCTGCAGGTCTACGCCAACTGACATATTCTCTACCAGAAGACTCGTATTCAAATTTTAACAACGTTTACAAAGACGCCTTTGTTCACGAATGCAGTACAACTGCCAAGTTTTTTGCATGGAGCCTACAGCAGTGTTGTATTCGAAAAAATTACAGGGCATTTTCGACATTGGCGGAATTTTTAAGCATCGCTATGGCGCTGAAGTCTATTACCCAAAATCTGAAATTGGCAAAGCTGTTATTCTAAGCGACTCCCGCGGGGCTTTCAGGTGGTTGTCCAGCGCCAACGCTGCCTCACCTGTTTACCTGAAGTATTTTAGATGGAACATTATATGGCATCTGAGGGAAGAACTGAAATGTTTTAGTGGATACCATCGCACATTGGTATCTCAAGAAACAAGACAATTGATGCGCTGGTGGTTTTAGCGACTTCCCTGATCATACCGCAAATTCGACGCCGCTCGACTGATTATACGCCGCCATTTATAGCGCTCGCACCTGAATGAACGCGTCTCCAATATCTCTCGCCGTAACTGAACAGGCCGCGCTATAGATATCTCTTGCTCAAGTTACGCGTCATGTGCATTAATGTGTAGCCCATCGACTTCACAGACAAGGGCGTATGTCGGGCCCTTACATTCGCCCCTGCATTCTGGACACTATAGCGAAACGCTTGAGCACTCGCTGTTGGAATGTCCATGCTTTCAACAGAGAGGGGAAAGGTTAGCCTAGCGACAGGTCTGGCGTGCTACTTCAGTATAGATGGTGACAAATGAAAGAAAAGGAGTAAAGTAAGAAAAAATAACATGATGAAGTGAGGCCTGGATCCCGCAGGAATGACATAAGCGCTTTAGTGGGGCGCAGTTGAAATTTCGCGTTTTACCATGGTCCAAGGACGTCCCGCAGCTGCAGTCGCATGTCATGTCGCATTTTATTGCGAGAGAAATTATATGGCCACTCCAAGCGCATTTCTGCCGTCGCCGTCGTCGTCTCCATGAGGTCTGTATAAAGTCCAAGGGCAATAAAATCGTCGCCGTGCACCGTATTCCGCATGTGCGAGTGAACACGTGCGAGGGTGAGCCGGCGGTTGCAGCTCAAACTCGCGCATGCAAGAGAGCGAAGCGGGAAGGAAGCGCGTCATGTTCCAGTCGCGCCCAACGCTCCGGAGGAAGGTTAGGGAGAGGGTTCTACGCCGCGCGCACTCGCTCGGGCCGTTGCATCTTGAAAGCCATCTGCGGCGGGGACAAAGCCCGCCTTGTGCTGCTTTTTCGCGGCTTAGTTCGCGTTGATGCGAGCGGCGCCCAGAAGGTCATTTCGCTCGCTGCTGCCGCCACGCTTACTCACTCCAGCGTGTTGACAGCGAGCTTCCGCGATCATCGAGTGAGATGCATTGATGTGTGTTTGTGCGCGCGTGACACTATGCTTGTTAATTTAGTTACTATGCCTATGTTTACAAGTTTATATGGCCAATAAAACTACTATCGTTACTTCGTATAGCTGTCCACTAATTTGCTATCGCAATCAATGCTTCACTTTTCGTGCGCAACTGTGACTTTTTCAATTTAAGCATTTAACATGTTTCTAATTTTTTTATATTCCTTAAGCATTTCCATGTCTTTATATCTCACAAATTTTCCGAGAAGCTTACCTGGTGTTTTAATTATTTTAACAAGGTCGTAGGTAATCCAGGGTTTCCTTGTTTCCTTAAACTTTATAACAGTTACCGAGCAGGAGGGAAGAGGGGTGTTGCTTGCTGCAGGCGGAGCTAGCCTTGCAAAAGTTGCCGGCAATTGCTCCACCTGAGCCCCACTTATAAACCGCGATACGGTTTGAAACGCATTGCAGTACAATTAAAAACACCAGGTATCGAAACCAGTTGACACGGAGCCAAATACGTTACGCGTTCTCCGAACCACGACGACCCAAATGGCTCACCTCTCACTTCCCAACCATATATCGTCTCACAACTCACTTTCCAATTCTGTATCACGAGGAACACTAGGAGGAGCCAAAGCACGCCCCTCCGAAATATTCAGAGGAAACGACTCTTCGTAAATTTCTATAATTTTCTAAAAAAAAGGTATTGTATAAAAGGTTGGAATCATAATTTTTTATCTAAAATTTCATTCCAGTTCACCAATGCAATATGTTGACGCTACTTATCTATATCGCGCTTAGTTATCACCCGCATCACATTTGTTGAGCGTTTCTTTTTTGAGCGTTCTAGTGTAACCTAGGCTGCGATAATGTGCACTTAGGAATGAAACAGATCATTTATAAATAGTCACTCACTGCACTTAAAGCCCTCCAGCTTTCACATCACTTTCCTCGGGATTAAATAGATATAGATCAATCAAGGTTTCACTAGATGCAGTGACGCGAGTAGGCATATCAATATTGTTTGAAAAGGCTTACATTGATAACAGGGCGACAAATTAATTAACTGATGTGTTACCACGTTGTAACCAAACAGTATTGAAATCACCCAGTGTAACCACAGGTATTTTTAGTGACGATAAAGAATCAAGAGATATTTCAAATCGACAGAAAAAACCGACCACCGAACCAGAAGGAGGCCTATAAACAACACCTATTAAAACAACTCAAATTCAGGGGTTTTACGTGCCAAAACCATGATTTGATGATAAGGCACACCTTATAGTGGGGGACTCCGCAATAATTTTGACCACCTGGGGATCTTTACATGCCCCCAAAGTACGAGACACGGGCGTTCTTGCATTTCACCCCCATCGAAATGTGGCCGCCACGGCCGGGATTTGATCCAGCGACCTCGTGCTTAGCAGCGCTACACCATAGCCGCTAAGCCATCACGGCGGTTCAACGCCTATTACGAAAGTTCTACATCTGACAGAAAGAAGTTCGTAATAGGATAGCATGGCACAGTGTTCAGCCATCATTCGTAATGCACAGTGTTTTTTGTGTTTTTTTTGTATGCAAAGCAATCACACCACCTTTCTTACTACATCTGTTAAACCACTCATATTTGTCACCATCGATTTGAATTGCATCTTAAAATGTACTGAATCAAGTTCCAGTAAAGGCCGAATTATCAAACTCACAGCCTAAACATAAATAATGTTTCTAATCGGTCATCTTTGTTCCGGAAGCTTTGCGCGTTTAAATGATAAAACGAAAATAAGCTCGAGCTCTTGCCCTCGTCACAAGGATAATCACGAAAAGAAACGGTATTGAGATAAGAAGAGTGACAGAATTAATTCCGCATGGGAAAACATAAAGCTTATCAACACAGTACGTGCACCGGTGACATTAAAGCATTTTCGAGAAATCCCTTTCTAGGCGAAGTCGAATGGCACTGTCACCATTACAGCTCCGTACAAAAAAGTGCCCATTCTTTTGCCACACGAAGCAGCTAGCCATGAAAGCCTTTTGTTCATCGTGGATAGGTAGTCGTCGAAAATGCGCAGGCTCGATGCTCTCTCCCAAAGGCGTTAGCAACATTACAGCCCCCCCCCCCCCCCCTTTTTATTCATTTGTTCGACAAGTTGCAGACTTCCATGATGTGCCTTTCAAGGAATCGCTTTTACTGCGAAAGGTAGACACAGTAATTCCAGTGCATTCACCAACATGATATGAATATTTACGCATTGTACACACATGGGCTATATCTTCGTGCCGAATGTCTTCATTTCACGCCAAACATTCATTGCTGACAACAGCGGACAATGGGCAACAAAAGGTAAATCAGCAGCAGAGTATGCTACAAGCTTAGGAATGAGTTTGAACCAAAATAACACTAACCTGCAAAAGCGTCAAAACGAGCACCTCAGGAGCGATCCCGCGTACCGTCCACTGCCGCTGCTGTGCCCGAAAAGCGTCACCATGTCTCCTTAGCATTAACATCGCCGGCGTAAGCGCATTTATCGTATACTGTTAGTTTTGCTACAGATGTGGACCGTGAAGTATGCCTCAAAATATAGCATTGCGATTCGCAGTGCATGTTTAGTGTATAAATAACATATCGCAGCTACATAGGAAACGAAATCATGAAACTAAAGAGCACCGCGCAGCATGGCGAAACATTCGAATACCACAGCATACACTTGGTTACGTAGTACACTTCAAAATACTGGCTTAGAATACTTCGCGTGGTCATTGGCGGAAACTCGTGAGAACAAGCGAAGACAGGATACACAAATCATTCCGCAAAGAAGTGGCTTCGCGGCTCCAAAGAGTAAAATTGTTTGTTGAAATATATTGATGATGATGATGACGATGTGCCTTTAAAGTATGACACATTGTGGTTGTCTTCGTCGTCGTCGTCGTTGTTGTTGTCGCTGTTGTTCTTTTTAATATTGCCTCATGTCGTCCTAATTCTTTTGTTTTTTGAAGAGGATATCTAGCACAATTTGCAGATACCTTTTATTTTCATCATTAGGACGACAATGTCAACGTGTAATATTTATTGTCCCTGTTTAATCATCAGTTTCGAGTCCATGTCCAATTGCGCGAGACACGCGGCCATCACGGTAGAAGAAGAAAGGTAATGTCGGCGACCAGCAGAGTTTTCGCCTCGGTGACGGAGAAGACTGCTTTCTCCGTCCCCCTTTGCGAAGAAAACATGTCGAAAGTGGCTGTCGGCGACGCAATCGAGAAGATCGGCGGAGGAAGCAAGGTGGCTCCGCTAGCGTGTCAGCGGCGCGCAAGTACCGTCTCCAGCATCGATGCCGGCCGCTGCGATGCTGCTGCTGCAGCAGCATCGTAGCGGCCGGCACAGCAATCGGTCAAGGCGGCGACAAGGCCAGCGGCAAAAGTGGTGCCTACCAATGACAAAAAGCCCACGGCCACGCCTCCTAGAACTCTCACCAATTAATGGAATCACCAGCGAGTCGCGTGACGACGAGCTCAAGATCCAGCCGCTCCCACGTACGCTCCTGTGTCTCTTCCAGCGACTATCGACAAAGGCAAGTCGCGAAGACCGATCCAGCTGAACGCCGACCACGTTATCGTGGGGATTTCGACAAGTGACCTGCGCCACCACGACATTGAAGCTTCGAAGAAGTGGGCCAAGTGTTGTCTGCAAGCTACACGGAAGTTCAAATTCCACGGACTCACCAGTGCTTGTTTTCTGCTTGCATACACAAGAATGACTTCGAGGAAATTTCGAAGGGTCCAGAGGATTGAGTACGTGAACAAGGTAAAGCTGGCCATGCTGAGCATCGTATTCAAGAGCCGCGCCATTGTCATTCTGCAAGATACTTTGTATAGAGTAGGCGTATTGCGGTGCTACAGCCCCACAACACTTACGTCCGTAGCAGGGTCTTCCATGTCGACACCTCCTGACACCGATGCCGAGAAGTCTGGTGCGGCTACTCCAACGCAACCAATATAAACCGATCTGAACATGAACTCGCCCCAGAAATCCTCGGCCAGCTACTACCCATCAGCTCTATTGGCAGGTTCTCCAGCAAAGACAAGTAGAATGTAACGACCATTGGACGACTCGCGTCATCGCCGGGGTGTTATTCTAACTGTGATCACAAACGATGGCGCACTTGGATGATTGACCTTCCTTAGAGATGCAAGTACAAGGTCATACCGGCGTGAAAAACTCCGGTCAAGAAACTCCCAATCAACACTTCATACGGCTCTCGCTGCTTGTAACCAGCTACACCCAGAAACCGCCTCTCCTCTATGGACTGCCACGCACGCCGGTAGCTCCCTCCCTGTACCTTTCTCTGGAGCAGTGGAAGATCGTGTAACTGCACTACAAGAAAAGGCCATGCGAAATCCAGACAACTAAATATTCAAAGTATTGGTGCAGCCGCGCAGCAAATGACCCTTCGAAAGCCCCTACATCCCTCTAGGGCGTTTCGCGCATCAGCGAGTTCAGCCCGAATGAGTTCAACAGCCAGATCGGTAGTGGGATAACGCAGCTTAACGGCTTGATCCCAGCGTTCGACGTTATGCCCATCAGTGAGCCTGGCAATAAAACCTCGCAGCGTTCAAGCTGTCATTTCTACAAGCCCGTGCCGCCGAGACCGTGAACTTTTGTGGACCTCAGCAGATTTGTCCTGAGCAGCTACCTCGAAACTAGGTGACCCGTGTCTATGACGCTACTGGGCATTGGCGCCACATGCGTACGCTGCAAGGCCATATGGTAGATCTTGCTCGACGATTCCTTTAAGCGGTTCACTGTGAATATGGTCATGACCTTGCTCACCAGGAGAACGACGCTGAACACAGGCAACTGGTTGATACTAAAATCAGTTTTTGCGTACAAAACGTACAAAGCGTCATGAACAACCGCGATGGGAAGTTGTAGAATGCGGCACTCATGTCTATCCATGGCATGAAAGTCACCTCCATCCTAGAAGACATCAGCAACAGCTTGCGGCTGCAGGACGTGCCAGCCATTTCCGAAAGGCTGGTGATGATCATCGGTTCGAACATGACTCTCTTGACAACGATAGACAAGCTCACATCTTTCGCGTGTGGCAGCTCGTGTCGGGAGCCTTGACTCGAAAGCTTCCAGACTGCACTCCTGTGTTCAAGTCAAAACAGAAGAATTGGAGGAGCATGTATGGATCATCGAGTACAGGAAAGATATAACGACATACACGCTTAAAGCCCTTCATAGCATGGCCAAGCACTAGACATTGCAGCATCTGTGAAACTTTGTCAGGAAGACGCAAAATCATTATCTTGTACGTGACTCGAGAGCTGTCTTGGATCAATTTGTATGAGCCGGGATTGTCATCTAAATTAGCTCGAAGTGGTGCCACATGCGATTAATGTTATACAAATTTCCGCAAGGGTGCCAGCGTGGCTTCGGGCACTCGACTGCACTTGACTTTCACGTTTTTTCTAACAATGTGAGGAGTAACACATCAATACAATTATCCGAGCCGCCATCAAAATGGACAGACTGTTAAGTGCCATTTTTTGCGCGCAACCAGAACACCTTCGAAAGCAACTGGCACTGTGCCCAGCAGCGGACAGTGCCTGACCGAGACCACCAGCCATATCCGGAGCGAGATCACGCACCTTAACGGCTTGGCACTGGCTTCCGGCAACTAAGCCATCAGAGAGCCTAGTGATATAACTTCGCAACGTTCAACCTGTTACTCTACAAGCTTGGGACGCCGAGATAATAGACTTTTGTCGCCCTGAGCTGGTTCGCCCTGAGCAGCTGCCTCGACAACCTTGTGAGGCCCTCTGTGACGACGAGACGTTCTGCAAGGCTGCTATAAAGAATTTGTTCTTAAGTTTGACTAGCACTCAGGCTGCAACTATTTGATTCACATTCAAGTTCTCTCTCTTCTAATGAATGTGCCTGTTGGTGTATTTGTTTTTCCGTGTACTTCTGCATCGTTCCTCATAAACTTGCTTTTCTTAGTCCTGCAATTGTGTTAGATAAACTGGCTAGCGTAGGAACGCAAAGTTTCCCGCACAGCAATACACACGTATTTATCCTCATCCATGACTAACATTGAGACGTTTAAATACACTGAGCAGCAAGGTTCAAATCGGTGAAAATTAATGATGGTTATAAAGAATCGATAAAACCCTTTATCATAACGATTACACGTATTAATCTGGATCGACCCGTATTCTCTAAAAGCTCTTAGGCCATAGAGTTGTCGTAAGAGCGAATTTCAGCCGCTCTTGATGCTAAGAATATTATTAGGGAAGGCGGCTGGCAATGGCAAAGAGAACTTGCGAAAGGTTTGTGAATTTGACTGCTGAATTGTCGTCTGGGAAGTGGTCGGGTCCCTTCGTTAATACGAAATGAGGGTAACGAAAATTGTCGATGTGCGTAGTGCTAACAACATTGTACAAGGAGTCCCAGTTAATTTTGTAGGCAACGTTTTAAATATTTGTCAGTGCGTTATAGAAGGATGCCCCTAAAGACATATTGTGAGCCACTCTACAGAACAAGTCACATTTTTTATATTCTAATTACAATAACTAGTGGCAATTATTTCGTCAATTTCGGAAGTCTTAAGTTTAGGGAATAATTTCCAATGAGAAAGAGTGCTGTAGAGCATCACAGGAAACGTCCGCCTAAGCAACTTCGTAATTCCAACCTATCCGGAAGTAATTTTTTCCACGTCCTTATAGAAAGTATAACAATATATACAAAGTTGCAGTTTCGTGCGTTATGCGCACAAGGGACACGATGGCTGGCGCAACATTATGCGCAGTAATTAGGTCTTTCACTGTTTTGTGTGCCATCGGTAGGAGTAAACATTCACAGGTGCGTGCGGGAAATCTTATACTTTTTAGCGCACGAAAAGGGACGAGGCAGGATAGCCGACGCGGACACAGCGCTAACTTCCAACAATTTTTTATTCTACGAAGCACTTCACACTTATATAGTCAGCAGACAGCATTATTCCATTACACATGTCACGTTGCCATCATGTGTTCAAAATCAGTACATATGCGCTTGCGTGCGCTGCTGTCTGTTGACTATATATGTGTGAAGTACTTCGTTGAATTAAAAATTGTTGGAAGTTAGCGCTGTGTACGCGTCGGCCATCTGTCCCTCGTCCCTCTTCGCGCGCTAAAAAGTATAAGACATTGAATACCAACTCGCCCAAATTTACGCTCTTTCGGGAAATCTTCTTTCGAGAAGAAGAAATAACTTGTTGCGGGGATGAGTCTAGTCCGAGTCTTCATTTGTGGTGGTTGTGCTTCCCGGTGCAGGAGAAATTGAGAAACACGTCTTTTTCGTGCTCCGTTTTCCTATCCGGCTTTCGCTTGTTACCACTGACTTCGTTTAAGTTCTTTCATGGTGGTGCTGCTTTAGGGACACGCTACAGGTCGTGGCACAGCCGCTGGATAAAAAAAAAGGTTTTTTTTTTATACGTCACCACGATTTTTTTATCCGACGCCACGATCCGGCTGACGCCGTGATCGTGTTGTAGTCTTGCTGGAAACGCCTCTTTGATGGAAAAACGCTCACGATGGCCGCGCGCAGTGACATTTTATATCGAACACTGGCTAACTCGAATCGGGCTTCTGGTTCGGCACGGTCGCACAAGTCTGCCGCGATTGTTTCGGTAATTGCGAAATTTTCCTTCTGAGGAACCCGTGCCGGTTTCCATTCGTGTGGTGGGTGCCTTCTGACTTCTGGTGGGTGCCAACATTACTTTCGTGGCCGAGCGGAGTATTTCTGTTTCCTACTGACCGCCAAAGAGCTTGTCGAAGCACTCTCGTATAGTTCCCGTGGTTTCCAGCATGTGTGCATCATTGCACTCATGAGTCACCGAAGGTGCGACTTTACCACATCAATTCAGAGCTGCCTAACAGCCACCTCACGGTAACTGCTCTCAACACAAGAAACTCATCGCCTATAGAGTTACTGCATATGCTCCCGTTGGAGAGCAGAGTTGCGTCTGAGTCCGCCATCTTGGGCACCGAAGCATCCAAGCTATGAAGAAAAGCCGTTTTTCTTGATTACAGGAGAGACGATCGGTCCAGCGGCGACAGTACACTCTCATTCATTCCACATCGTTGTCGGCTGCAACACTTTCGTCACAAACATTAAATGAAAAGAACTCGAGCAGACAGAAAACCCCGATAAAGCAAGTGCTTCGATTTCGCAGTGCTTTGCACTCGATCAATGATCTAAACAACGATAAGTTTGTGTATATCGTGGTATAACGCGCGTGATTGACGCTGGAGGCGGGTCCGAAATTTGTACTGCGGAGTGTAACTATATTATATTGCCCTGCTAAATGTATTGGGCGAATGTTTACCTATTAACACGCGCACATTTTTTAAAATGTTTTTCCCGTGACCGTTTTTCCTCGGCTAACCACTGTTACAAAGTGATCGCTGGGTGTCAGACGTGCCTACAAGTATCGCAACTGCCCAGGATGCTGTCGCAGATTCTACACCGAAATAATCAGGTCTAATCTGATTGCGCACGTGACGCGAATAATGGTTACGTTCTAGAACGTACCGTTACACAGGAATGTATGGTGAGTCATCTATAATTAGTCGATGTACTTGGCCCAGCCCAGATCAGATTTTGATGACTGGTGAATGAGCTCGCCGCTATACCGTTGTACTTTGAGTGCCACTTATTTTTCTGGGCACAAGTTCGCGCAATAAAGAGTTAGTTTTCTTGGCTCACAGTTGTGTCACTGCCTTGTTCTTCCCTGTCATCACAGCGTGACATGGGCAATGTAGTTAGACAAAGCACCCGATTACTAAATTCTGCCACATGGCATCAAGCCCAGTGGCTATACCTGGGGGGCTATAACGTAAAATGATTCCAAACTGTTTTAATTCCAAACTCCTGACGTGAAATTTACGTAACCACCGACGCAAGCATCGGGCGGTGACCCGCAGCATTGCCTGAACAACCCAATCAAACACTCTCCTCGTTTATAGGAGGTCACCTTTGTTCGCTTTCAAAACCAATAACATTGCCTGCACTGAAAGGTGTTTGTTATCTAATTGGCTGACAAGAGGCGAGGAGCAGGCTCTAGTAGAGAGGGTTTCGATGGGGCCGAGCCAGCACAGTGAAAATAGATAACCGCATGAAGAGGATGGTGCCGGCTACTCCGATTGGTCCGCTTCGCCTTACTTAGGGTGCGATGGCTGGTCGAAAATCGCGGCGGCGTGCAACGGAAGGTTAAGAATTCCGCTAAAACGGATCCTCAGCAAGGAAGAGTTTGCAGAGCGATGTCGTATGCATGCCAAAAGGGCTCGATAACGTTTTTCTGCCACGCAAAAAGGTTTATCATGCGCAAATAAATACATGCTCACCGGCAGGTGCGAGCAGCGAGGGCCTGAGCGATCGGCGGGCAGTCATCTTCTATTCCTTTCGGAACGGGGCAGTCTGTGGCTATTCAGAAAAAATTTCAGTTTTGTTCGGCATATTAATGCATTTTTTTTTCGCGTACACGTCACTTTGACGTGAGTTTTCGCGGTTTTGTGAGGTCGCGTGACAGACAGGCGAAGTGGGCGTAGCCGGAAAACATTGGACCAATAGCAGAAAGCTAATGGTGAAAAGGCGTGGAATCAGGAATAATTATTTTTTATTTGTGCGGTTTAATCATGCATAATCAGTGTGTACACTTTATATCAGATGGGGAGCTGTCGCGGTTTTCGTGACATTCGCGAGACAGACAGGAAGTTGGGAGTGGCCCGAAAATGTTTTGACCAATCGTGGAGGCTGATTGCAGAAATTAGAATCAAAACAGTTTGGAATCATTTTACGTTATAGCGCTCCGGGAATGGTTTGTATCCAAGCAGTGTTCTATGCACCACAACCTTTATACTGTGAATAGCTTCATGCTCTACCCGCTGTGACGTTTCACAAGAATGTGCCCGTACAATCCAGAGGCCGGCAGTTGCAATAAGCATTCGAAATAAGAATAAAAGTAAGTGCATGGGGTCATGTTAACCCAAGGAAACATTAATCGCTGTCTGTCTTATGCTGACTAACAATTCATACTAGATATAGGGAGCTGCATGCCGTTTTAGTCATCTAAACAGTTTATGTCATTATTGCTCCTCTCGACGTCGGCCTGAAACGTATTATACGCAGCAGTCCCTGAAGACGGCGCCGGATGACAAACGACGGATATTCCACATGGAATCAAGAAGAATCTCTTCCCGGTTTACGACCAGTTTGCACAATTTGGTGCGCAGCACCCAGTCATGGCTACAACTCAGCGGCGCTGGAAAGCCATGCAACCACCTATAAAAATAATAATAATCATGACACTGCGGGTAGGAACAAAAAAAAAGTGTCCTGCGAAATTGCACCACCCGACGCGACACGCAACGCAACATGTACATGAGGCTACCTGCCTGCCAAGTTGCAGCGCGGGGGGCGGAAGCGCAGCCGTGAAGTTGGCTTCACTGCAAGGAAGGGTGCCCTCAACGGACGTGATGACGTTTTGGCAAATAGGGGCGCCAGGGGTGCGTGAAGACGAACGCGCAAATTTTTCTCCCCAAGAAGAGCATATACAGTAACTCTGGCCATCACGTATCGGAGGAGCCGTGCACGTCGTCCACCGCTCCGACACGCGTCAACCAGAAAGGCGCCTTTCCATCTCACCTCTGCTCGTGTCTGGAGCCCCCTCCGATCTGGCTAGAAACAACAAGAACTCTGAAGGCTTTAAAGGAACCAATGTGTTAGTGTATATATGCATCCCTTCTTCCTGCCCTCATCATCATCTTTCCTCACTCTTTTGCGCCCCCTTTTCTTTTCCCCCTGTACAGAGTAGCAGGCCAAAGCTGGCTAGCTCAGGCCTACCTATCTGCCTTTCTAATAAATTATCTCTTTCTCTCTTTCTCTGAACGTGGTCGACAATCTCAGAAGCCTATAGCGCTCACCAATCTCAACATGCTTCCACTGTTGTATTGCGTATATATTTGCTGCGGAATTTTAAGTTCGTGGACCGCTGCCCTGTTATGGCTGGTTATGTCTAGACTTTGCTTTGTGGCATCCCTCGGGAGCTTGGCAGGCGAGCACCTCCATACAATGACAAAAATCTTGAATTGCATTTGTAGCACGCTTCCTGTATAGCATTGTGCATGAATAATGCAAATCACTTTTGTGTAGTTATAATGTCGCAAGGGAAAAAAATCTGTCATATTCATTTCATATTTTTCCTTCACTTTCTCTCTTTTTTTGTGAGGGCAAATTCTACAAATGGGAAAAAGCCGACCACTGGCTGAAGAAATCGACTCGAGCGCCCCAAAAAAGAAAATCTTCAAAAAAAAAAAAAATGTTCGGCCCTTACACCCTGTGGAGATGGTTGTCCAGCAAGCCGAAAGGGGGCGGCCACGGTGTTTATCTTAAGGTTTATCACGCGCGTATATTAAAGTGTTTCTGAATTGTGTGACGCAGTTATGTGTGCCTTTAGGCGGCCCTTTATGCCGAGCAACGAAGACACGGACACGTTTGGCTTGGGTTTATGACGTTAAATCTATACAGGTACAGGTACACAGGTACAGGTCGTGGGCACGTTAACTTGGGTGTAACATTGCAGTGAGAAACGGCCGAGCATGAACTCGATGAGCCAATGTCCGTCGGGCCGCGAGACGTCCACGTTGATGTCTCCGACGACTACGACGGGGGTTTGGGCGTATGTGGTGGGTCATCCAGCGCACCGTGTGTATAAAGTGCACGTTAAAGAATCCCAGGTGGTCAAAATTGATCCGGGTTCCCCACTACGGAATGCCTCCTAATCATATCGTGGTTTTGGCACGCAAAATCTTGGAATTTAATGTAACCAACCGACGGACGGACAAACGGATGGACGGATGGACTAACGAATCCGACGGACCGACCAACTGACCGAGTGGACGGACGGACGTCCGTTCGATCTCGTTCGTATGTTGGGTCAAGTTATGCTCGAAATTAATGGTACATTCGGCTGGTCGTTTTCGAGCGTTTCAGAGAACTATGTTAGCGCGCATTACATGCTGCTGTTCGGAACTGAGCGCTCTGAACATATTCGTCCGGTTCTTTCAGAGCTCCGTGCCACAGCTCGGAGTGCTCGGAGCGCTCGGAGACACTCTCACCTTCGACCTAGGAGTGCGACCAAGATCTGGCGAGGTTCCGGTCATGGGGATCCTGCAGTTACCGTTGTTGACGTGACGTCAGCAGCGGCGGCATGTTACTTCGCCTACACAGTTTGTTTGTTTACAACAGAAGTGCTGACGTGTTTCTTCGTCTGGCTTCCGATTGCTTTTCAGAGCGGCTGCACGTTCGGCTTGCTCATGCTTTTTATTGCTCCGATGAAAGGGGTGCTCCATATCATTGCAATACGAGTCAGAGCGCGGTGGTACTAGCCGAATATAGCATAAATTCGACCTCAAAACATTTTGCAGATAATGAAACCCGTTCACCGGAAAGAATTGAACTATGTGTGCGTACTGTGTGCGTAGGCGTACCATGTGTGCTTTTGCACACATCGTACGCCATGAGCATCGATGAAGTTAAGACTGCAAAAATCACCGTGGATTTAGGCCTTCGTAAATAATACAGCTTGTTTGAGGAGTAGTGAGCAGTGCTTTTACGAAGGAGAAGCCGTTTTCGCGATTTTGCGTAGCTTAAGATTATGTGTGAGTAAACGCTGCAGAGATCTTTCCCTTCAGAATACGTCATCTCTGGGCTACCTGCCGCTTTCCCTGTACTTTTGAGTACATGCTCACGTGCACTCACAGCGGCCAAGACGCTTTTTTACGACAACCAGAGAGATGCTTGTTGTAAAGCTGTATAGCCTACTTTTTCAGCTTCTTGAAACCTGTGGAATGATAATTTATTTATTCATTTACCTCACAGGCTCCCGAAGGAGTATTGCGTGAGGGGAGTATACAGGAAATTAGCAAAAAGAAGAAAGGAGTACAAAGAAATTATACATTGTTAGCGGGTAAACATGAAAAGACCAATATCTAACAATATAAATAACACAATAAATGAAACAAAATGACTGTGTAAAGTAGCAATAAAGGAGTACCAAGAAGCTATACAAATGGTAGCTGGTGAAGATGAAAGAACAATGTTAACGCAATGCAAAAAAAAAGACTAACAAAAAATATACAACTTCGCTATAGGTAATTACTTAAATGCGCAGTAAGGTTTCTTGTTATGAATTACGGAAATAATATGCATAAGCGTGCTTTGAAGGAATCAGGGTCGAAGAATGTCAACTATGTCGTTTGGTAGGTTATTCCAATGCTCAATGGCACGTGGTAACGCGGATGAATTGAAAGCATTAGTTCGGCCAAAGATATGCTAGAAGCTGAGATGGTTATGCAGACGCCGAGATGTACGAGATGGACAAGTGAGCGGCAGGGTGTACAGGCGCGTGCTATGGACTATTTTGTTAAACAGACAAAGCAATGCTATGGTTCTTCATGATTCTAAAGATGAGAGGGATAAAGATGACTTAACGCTAGTCACGCTAGAGTCGCGGTGATGATCTCTGACAAAGAAACGGGCGGCGCGGTTTTGGACTGACTCGAGAGTCGCGATTATGTAAGCTTGATGAGGTGACCAGATAGGGACTGCGAATTCCAGTTGTGGCCTTACGAATGTCTGATAGGCGATTTGTCTGGTGAGGGCAGGAGCATCGCGCAGGTTACGTTTAAGATAACCGAGCGTACGTGAGGTTTTAGCAGTTATTTTTTCGTTGTGCGAAGACCATGACAGGTTATGTGTTAAGAGAATGCCGAGGTACTTCTATGAGTTGGTGCGAGTAACGGGGTTCTTAAACTATCGGGTTTTACGTGCCAAAACCAGTTATGATTATGAGGCACGCCGTAGTGGAGGACTCCGGAAATTTTGTACCACCTGGGGTTCTTTAACGTGCACCTAAATCTAAGTACACGGGTGTTTTCGCATTTCGCCCCCATCGAAATGCGACCGCCGTGGCCAGGATTCGATCCCGCGACTTCTTGCTCAGCAGCCCATAACCATAGCCACTGAGCAACCATGGCGGGTAGTAACGGGGTTCTTATCCAGTACGTAATAGAAAGCGGAAAATGTCTTTTTGCAGGTGAACGTTATTAGTTTGCATTTATCAGTGTTTAGGGTCATTTGCCAAGAAGAGCACCAGTTAGTAATATGGTCAAGATCTCGTTGAAGAACGACCTGATCGGAAGGTGAGCAGATTTAACTATAGATCACACAATCATTGGCGAAAAAGCGAATGAATGACGTTACTTGGGATGGCAGGTCGTTAATATAGATCAGAAAAAGTAATGGTCCAAGTGCGCTTCCATGTGGTACGCCAGATGTTACATCGCTGACACTGGAAATATAGTTATCGACGATGGTGAATTGCTTACGGAATGTCAAGAAATTTCTTATCCAAGATACTGTTAGGGAATCGATGTTTAAGCATGAAAGTTTAGCTATGAGACGGCAATGAGCAACGTGATCGAAAGCCTTAGCAAAATCTATGAAAATGGAATCTGTGTGTGGGCCCGCATCGATGTTTAGGAAAATATCTGTAGTCAATTCGATTAGTTGTGTTTCACATGATAGTCCTTTTCTGAAACCATGTTGATGTTTAAAGAAGAACTTGTTAGTTTCCAAGTGATTTGCTGCGTTTGAAAAGATTATGTGTTCTAATAGCTCACCGGGAACGCTTGTTAGTGATATTTGCCGGTAATTGTTAACCGCGCTCTTATCACCAGACTTAAAAAAAGGTATAACGTTACCGACCTTTCAGTCATACGGAACTTCCCCTGTTGAGAGGGACTGTTGAACCAAGCGAGAAAGGACTGTGCCAGAGGGTACTACTGTATATTTTAAGATTTTCGAGTTTATACCGTCCATGCAGGAAGAAGTTGAAATCTTAAGGTTGTTGATCAGCTCAGCAACGCCAGTGGTTGTTATATTGATAGGGGTCATGTATGGATATTCGAGTTCGATGGGTGTTGGTATATTCGAATGGTCTTCCTTTGTAAATACGGCCGTGAAGTAATTGTTAAAGATAGATGCTGAAAGCTCTCGTGCAATCGGCAAGCCAGAACTATCAAGTAGTTGTGAAATGTCGGAATCTTTAGCGGGAGATATCGTTTTCCAAAAATTTTTTGGGCTGTTTTGAAGCAGTGATTGCAGATCGCATTTATGTCAAACTTTTGCTTAGTTTGACGCAGGGCATTGCAGTAGGCTGCATCACAAGAGTTATGTTTGCTCCAAGATACAGGAGTGTCCACGCGTTTGGCAGTCCTGTAGAGACGCTTCTTTTAATTTTTTTAGAGTACGAAGAGCTTTAATGAACCATGGTTTCGATGAGTTCACGCGAAATGAAACCTTTGGTATATGCGCATGTGCTAATTCGATCAACTTTTTTTTGTACACGCACCAATTCTCGTTAGCTGTCCGCTCAGAAAAAGTTGCCAAGAATGACGACGTGAAGCTTTCCCGAGCATTCTTAATAGCGCTGACGTTCACTCTTTTGTAATCAAATAGTTTTCAGGTGATGTGAGCATGAAGGCGTATGAACTCTGAATTGCAATAACCGGTGGTCACTGAACCCATCCGGAAAAGTGATAGCGTTAACCCTCTCGGGTGCGGACGATAGAACAAGATCTAAAATGTTATTGATACGAGTTGGTTGGTCGGTTAATTGCACAAGTGAAAAAAATCAAGTGTTGAACGAAATTCATAAGTAATGCATTACTCAATAAATTACATTAATAAGTACCCGATGGCAACCTTTTCACTAATAGCGGCACAATGCGCAACAAATAAATGAAGAAAATACGTGCGATAACACCAACAGCACTCCGGAGAGTATAAGCGCATTACGTATGGTGTTGAATCTTTCAGACTCACGCGTCATATTTTCTTTTTTTTTCTTTTTTCTTCCGGCGCCTACAGCATTCTGTTACGCTCTCTAAGCATTCGTTTTGTGCACATAAGCTTGCTGCATAAGCTTGCACGAATGTTTCGTTTCTAGAGCCGCGAAACAACTGTGGGAGATGATACGGTACTGATATGCTGTCCTAGCAAAGGAGACGATACTATAGAGCTAGGAAGAGGCTGGAAGGGAGACAGCAGTAAAAATTCATGCATGAGAAAGTCTGAGTTCACAAAGCCCTCTTTTTAGTCCCCAAAATTTTACCCCGGTCCACTCACTCACTCACTCACTCACTCACTCACTCACTCACTCACTCACTCACTCACTCACTCACTCACTCACTCACTCACTCACTCACTCACTCACTCACTCACTCACTCACTCACTCACTCACTCACTCACTCACTCACTCACTCACTCACTCACTCACTCACTCACTCACTCACTCACTCACTCACTCACTCACTCTTTCACTCACTATTCATTAGAGCACAGTTATATATCGGGGCTGTATTTGATCCCATTCTCTTCGGAGAAACATTCAGAAGCTCGATTATTCCTTGGACGTCTGCGGTGAACAGATAATGTAAATGAATTACAGGTGCATTGATGGCAGGGCCTCCTCATATGTACAGTCCTAACGGAAAAAGATTGGCACAACTGACTGGTGGCCGGAGCGCCACATTCGATTTTCCAAAGCAGGTGTGCCCGTCAGAAAACGTGTCGTGATTTTGCCGATCTGGCCGCCAATCATTCGTGGTAATCTTTAATTTCCGCTTTGACTGCACGGCTTCGCAAATTAAGCAATGGAGGTGCACGTAGTTATCTTATACTTTCATCTATGATTCAGAGTGACTTGCAAGAAAAACAATAAACAAGAATGGTGGTACAACGTGTATTCATATCTGCTCGGATTCTGCCGACCACCATAGCGCCACGGATTAAACTTATCCATAAGTAAACGAGTGCTAGAATCGACAAACCGATCATGGCTCTCACATTCGAATGACACTATTATACTGTAGCATTAAGCAAAGCGGCACGAAAGAAAAATCTACTGAACGGCGGCAACCACACTTCCTACCAAAGTGATTTTTTTTTTCCGGCAAGGGACATGGAAGATTGTGCACGTTATACAATAGCATATGCCAAACATTTATGTACTACCGTTCTCCTCACACAGCTTTCTCTTGATTTGAACACGGAGAAAATCTTCATTATTTTCAGATACGTATAAAATGACAGACGCTAATTGAAGTTGTGGGGGAGTCCCGCACAATACATTGCCATAAAGAGCACGCGACCGTCTCGCAGTGCCTCTGCGAGTGCACCTATAGGCTGAATCCTGTAAACGTGCCGGGTGCAGCCATTTCCATCGCCGTGGTGCACTCCACCTCTCGCATCGAGAAGGAAGGCGTATACTTCCTCTCGGTCGCCGGCGCGTTTACGGTCAATGCTTGTGTGAACAATGCAGTGAACATCCCCGCATGGGTGTGTGCGCGCGCACGCAAACATTGACGAAGCCTGCGGAAATGGTTGTGAACGCGTCGCGCAGGTAAACTCAAACACGTGCCTATGCACAGCGGATGTCAGCCTCGGCTGCGTACAAAAACACACAAAGCGCGTCATAGTCCATTAACGTCTTCTTCCTGTTTGAAGTTATCGCCGTTGTGTGCGTAAATTTCGAGGACTAAAATATGGAAACGTAGGGACGCTTTTTGTATTCGACAGGAGGCTAACTGCCTCGCGTCCCACGCAGAAAAATGATTTTGGTTGATTGGTCTTTTTCCGTTTCTTTTTTCTTCTTTTTTCTTTTTTTACAAGAATTCTCCCACTGCCTCGAACCACAGGAAAGCGCCTCAGTTCCATAAAAATCCTTTCCCGCAGGTCGGTAAAACGTCAAAATTTTCGATAGAAAGGCGGGGACAAGAATAGGCGGCAGTTTCGTGTTTGCATGTTGGTGTTTAACACTGCCTATCAGCTAATTAATAGTGCTTGTTGTTACTACGTCAGAACAGAGGTTTCCATAGGGACACATAGCTTGATAATTGTATTTTAATGGCGCACACAGTGACATGATAATGCCAATAATGCATAATGCTGCAAGCGTTTCGAAAGAATATAAAATGATTTAGAGGGATTCACCATGCTTTTAATGCCAATTAAACACTGTTACTACATACACCAGATGGACGGACGTTGAACAGATTCACTGCGGACCTCAAAGCAGTTGTATGGACTTAATTTACCAGGTGGATACTGTATCGAAAACACGTCTTTCATTTTTTTTAATGCAGCGCTCACCACCCGAGTATGACACAAGAAGAAATAAACTTTATTGAAAGAACTGGCAGTTTGGTTTTAGTGGCAGCGTTCTTTTAGTGCTCTAGCATTCTACGAAACAAATGGCTCCGACAGCTCTGATGCGGCTGCAGCAAATAAATAGACAAAAGGCGCCACTCCTTCACGACTGCGCGCTGCGATACATGCTTTAATAGGTGGCGTTAGAAGTTTCCAACAGCACTGCTCATTGCACTCGCCTGTGATATTACAGCTTTTCCCTCGTAATACAAATCACCTGGCTTATATTGAAATACGTCCATGTCATAGGTCCATGTCCTTCTTTGGCTTAAAATAAATAAATAAATAAATAAATAAATAAATAAATAAATAAATAAATAAAGAAAGAAAGAAAGAAAGAAAGAAAGAAAGAAAGAAAGAAAGAAAGAAAGAAAGAAAGGAAAACAAGACAAAGAAAACATCACACATTCATCACGGGTGCTCTGCATGCCACTCGTCCACGCTATCACCAAAGACCCGAAATATAAACCCACTGCATCAAACCTTATGCACAGCTGTATTCCCGAAGCTCGCGCGTCACTCGCGCCGCGCCTGTGAAAGAGAACGCGTGGCCGTCCGTTACCGGCATCATGCCCGCCTGTGCGCCGAATGCGAAACACGTGGAAAAAGAAGACGTCGGTGCTCGTTCTGTGCTTCTTGTGTGAGGCCTTGCTTACAGAGATGCTACGCGCGCCTTTGCCTGATGAACACTGTTCCTGCTCCCTCCTTGACCAAGCTCTCCTCGCATATACACGAGCCATTGAAGCGCGAAGCAGCTACAGCGGGAAGAGTGAAGCCTGCAGCCATCAGTGAGAAGGAAAAGCGGATTTCGCAGGGCTAACGAAGCATTTTTTCCCTGAACGTATACGATGAAGGTCACTGGAAAATATGCCATACAGCTAAATCCATGCCAGACGCAGCGTCAAGAAACTTGCTACTTAATCTACAGGAAATCTGCTCCGTTTTTTCTACAGCAATCCAAAAAACTACTTCCGATTAGCCGTAGTACGAACATATTAGTTACAAAGACATGCGTTACTTGCAAGAAATGTTATGTTGTATAGGTTGTCTACCAGTTACGACAGAAGGCCGGCTAGCTACTGTCAGCCTTTCAGTGCATACACCAGTTCAATCGTCCTGTTATTCGCGAGCAAAACCTTTTTTGTTTTAGTTCAGGAAAGTATATACGCTGCCTTAACATGGTACTCTTCGCGTAAATGGCACGAGGTATGACTCGAGTTGTCGTAGCGCAAAAACGCACAAAGAAGACGAAGGGGTTCAAGAAAGCCAGCTTCATTTTCGTGTGCATGACGAGTTCCTTGTTGACTTCGGCTAACCTTTCGTGCAGCACTTCTTGGCAGTTTGACCCCATGCCGCTTTCATCAGGCGTCGTTGAGTTGTGTGGGGTCTACGGCGACAAGAACGGAAGCCGCTACGTGCAGATCAGGACGGCGCGCCTCGAAAGGCCACCTGCGCACACACACCGCGAGCGAACGGGTGAGGGAGGCAGGCGGAAAAAGCGTATCATGATACACGGTCAACTACTCTGTTGGTCTTCCCTTGAAGGCGTATCGGTTCGCTCAGGGAAGACGGTGAGCATCGAACTTGCAGAGGACGCGTTTCGCGGTCAGAATCTACGGGAAACCCACTGCCTGTTTACAGTGCATCCCAGATTCTTTCTCTGTTCGAGTAAAAAGCAAGTCCAGGGGCCGGGGGTTAAGCACTTGCTTGCTTTGCCCAGCAGGAGAGCCCATAGGAGCGCAATGCGACGGCGCAAATACGGAGGCCAGCGGCCTCCTTCCCTTTCGAGCTCCCGCAACCGCAGAGGCCCACAGTCATTGCCTCTGCGGTAGCGAGAGCTCGAAAGGAGGCAGGCCAACATTCGATACCCAGGAAACACAGGGCCATTCTGGTCAGCCAGCAAGCAGCTTGTTATACGGACGGGGCCACCGTGCGTTGACCGGAAGGGCACTCTCCTAATGTTCCAGCACAGAACATTTTCGTGCTGGAAATTGAGGGCCCTCGTGCCTTGCACTGTGCACATGGACAAACGGAGGTTGCCATTCTGTGCTGCCCTTTTCAGTTCACGACCGAAGAAAGCATTATCTTGTACAAAGGAGCAAGCGCCCCGAGGTACTATACTAATATAATGTGACACGTTATGTACCATTTTGTGCTGCTAATGACATTTCTTTAGAAGCACCTCTAGCGCATGGGTGCCGCCCAGAATTCATAAATGTAACTCTGTGAAGGATGCACGCTGTCTGTGAGCTATACTCCAAAAGCATGCATATCCCCCTAAAAATGTAAAGATGCGCGGTGATGTCCACTGCAAGTGTCTTGTTGAATTGCCTTTTCCATCAATCTGCTTATTAAAATTTGCTGTAACCTTTCCTTAAGGCTAACCTCCATGGAGCGATGAAGCGATGAACTTTCGGCGGCGGCCGCTCGGCGACGGCCGCCCGCCGCCCGACGTCAAAAAACTGTCTGTTCACCGCCATTCTGCTCCTTCTAGATATTCGCCGCCCAGCGAGCCGCTGCCATCGGAAGTCGTTGGGCGCGGCGGAGAGCGTGGACCAATCGGACCACATCACAGAGGTTGGCTTCCATCGGTCGGCGGGAGTTTTGGTTGTTGACTCTTGGCTACTGTTGGGCTTCGCTTCAAACGCTTGTTTTCCGGCGCTGTTTCTACTCCTTGTTTGTTTTTCTGCCTCAATATTCTTGTATATAATATGTGGTCACTGCTTGTTTTGTTTCCCCTATGTAGTTAGAGGCTTCGCTCCCGATGATGCTCTGCCAATGCATACCCGTAACATGATGCCTTGCGTACCGCCGTGTTTTGGAAAGACGTTTGATTGACGTTTGCAGGGTGTATGATCACTGACACATCCGAGAAAAACGCGAGCCGAATCACTGCGTAGGTGTGGCATATGGGCGGCTCGCTACTTTAAGAGACAAAAGAGAGCCTTTTAGCAAGCCACGTACAGGACCCCCCCCCCCCCCATTTCGGCGCGCGCCTTTTCTATACCCTTTGCCCAGCTCTCGCGACGCAGCGGAACGACAATAGCCAAAATCGGTGCCACCTGTGTGTCACTTCGCGGGGGGCTAAACCTCTTCCACGTGGTGACAATTACGGCGCGATGACAGAGGTGACCGTCAGGTGGTGCCTGCTGGGTTTGTCGGGATCTTTGTCTCCGGAAAAGTCAGTTCACTACAGCTATTGCAGTGACGACTATGGCCGCTATCGATGCATCGCTCCTTCTCTTCTTGCTTTTGTTTTTATAAAAGCAGCAACTTCTTTTTCAACTGGAGAAGACGGTTTCGACGGACGATTGCCATGTCCGTCGTCACATAATAGCTTTCTGAGTTTCCTCGATGGCTACGCATGCTCGAAGGCGAAAGCTGACAGAAGAGAAATTCAACCGTTGGCGAGCAGAGCGAGCCGTAAACAAACACAGGGTCACAGATAAGGGTTACTATCGGCGAAATACCGACGTGTCGCGTAAAAAAAGAAACAAAAATAGCTGTCGCTAACAGCGGACACTTATGTACGCACTTTTTCAGGTCAGTTGCCTTAATTTATGCAAAAAACGTCGCTTTCGTAGCTGCGTTGACCGCATGGTCAGCGGCGTTCGCCCGCTCTTGGTTTCATGGAGTGTGGCGTGACGAATTCGCGGCGGCGCTTCGCGCTGAATTTTTAGTCACGAGAAATTCGTCGCGAAAGTTCGCTGCATAGTTCATACAGGTTGGCCTTTACTTCGCACGTAGTGGACAGGTGAACTTCCGGCCGCAGAAACCATTAGAATTTACAGAATAAAGCATGTGAAGACAATAAACAACTTCTATCTAGGACACGCACACACACACACTAGATACATTGACAAAGTTTAATTATGGCTTGTGGACCTCAGAACATGAGCAGCACTTTCGTGGCGCGTAACGCGTAGGTTGCGCTTTGCAACGGGCCGACAATAAGCCGCGGTTCCAAGCGCGAGTCCCGTTACAAGACGTTACATTCATTCACACTAAGTAAGTTCGTGGCAGCCAAATGTAGTACGCACGTCTTGCACGCTGGGGTACCAGCTTGATTGGCAATGCAGCTGATGAATCTGAGGAGTATCAAGAACTAAATGGTTGCAAGTTTATTTTTATCTCCTTCGGTGTGGCTATATTTTAGAGTAAAAAATGAACACTGTGCACACGGCTGCTTTAGTTTCAAATTAAGACAGCTGAACGGACAAGCTACGAGCGCGATTGACATTTAATGTAGGAGGTGAAAGCTTCAGGCAAAAAAAAATTACATTTTCTTTAAATGCTGAAATCTTCTGTGCGTTTCCGATGTTGTTGTGCGACACAATGACAATGTCGTTGGCCCATCATGAACATCAACGGTGGCGTATCTGAAATTAGGCATTCTTGACTGGAGTAACCTGTTAACTTGAAAAGTTTCATTTGTTTTCATAACAGCTGAACTTTTTTTGCCTTTTTTTTTCTTTTTGTAGCGATTGCCTATCATCACCTCGCATAAAGCGCCGCGAGTAGCCTCCCAAGGGGCGGGTTTCTTTTCTTACTTTCTTTCTTACTTATTTATTGTATCCTATTATTCACGTGGACACGCCGGTGTTTCACAATGGTGCACTGCGACCGCTTGTGTGTGCGGGCAGAGAGGTGTAAATTTTCCGATCCAACCACGGCCTTTCTAATCTGGGCCAGCACGCGTCCTTGAAATGGGAGGTGACCCGCCGTCTTTTATGGTCTTCGTTACGAATTATAAATGCTGGACAAGAGGCTGGACTCCACTTTATATATTTGTGTGCCTCTAGCAGGAGCCAGCAGAAATAAGCGAAAAATGCAAAAAAAAACAAAAAAAACAATAAAACGGAACAAATAAAGAAAATCACCGTCACTTTGCGAAGCTGAACGCTATATATTATGGAGTAACAAAATCAAAGCGTTAAAAATATTTGAAAAGAAACCAACCCTAGAATCTGTAGACTTTTTTTTTTTCTTTTCGACGAACGTGACAAAAATAAAAACGAAAAAAAAAAATGAAACGACGGGGGAGAAAAGTGGTCCCAGAGAAAGAAATAGGGGCCTCGTGAATCGGCACCACGTGCTGCCTGCTGACTGACCGCTTTGGTGCGGTGCTCCCTCGTTTTACCTCGCGTTATTTCCCTTTTTTTTTTTTTTTGAAGACTCCAGCATTAAAAGAGCATTTTGTAAGGAGCTCCTGTGCGCACGCAGCCACCGCACCGCGTCGGAGGCCGACCACAGCAGCACTCAACTGCGTGGAAAGAAGAAAATAAAAGGAAGGAAAGATAGGGCCGTGTGGCCATTAGACTCGTTTCACGCCACGGGAGCAACTTTTCCTTTCGCCGGTATAGTGGCGAGCAGGCAAAGGAAGTAGATGGAATCAGAGGAAAGAAATAAGAATGTGCCCACTTTTTTTTACACGTTTTCTTTCATATTATTGTGATAATTTTTTTTTTCGTTTTGTATCACCGTGCCGCTGTGCTCCTTCCGGCGGCTACTGCGGCGTCAGTGGAGAAAGGTACGAATGAAAGGAAAGCAATTACGGCACACAAGTGCCCAATGCAGAGAGCGCAGGCCAGCGATCAGCGCCCACCGAAGGGACACGGAGGATGCCGCTCATTCACGCGCATAGTAGCATGGCTACCCGGGAGTGCTAGTGCGTCTGTTTAGAACGGGAAAAGAGAATCGACCGAAACCTACGCGTTCCGCTCGTCATGCTGACTCGCCGTGTCTCCAGACAGAGAGCGTTGCGCGAGCCTCATAATTACGCGTAGGGAAACAGCAGTACGTGTGCCTGTCAGGGAACCTGTAAAGTTGCATTTTCTTCAAGACAGTCTTTTTCACGCAGAGTAGGGGTTTTGGTGCGAGAGGTGCCAGAGAGGTGTGGTCACATCTGTGGTTACCGTGCCTAACCACACTTCCGCCGCTTTTCACGTTGAACTATACTCGCCAGAAGCACGAATGATGGTTATTATGAAGGACACATAGTAATCAGCGAGGAAAGAAAAGTGTGTGTGTGTGTTGAGGGGGGAGGGGGATAGGTCGACAGCAAACGGCTAGAGCATGTGATAACACAAATGTGTGCTCGCGGTCACACCGCTCACCCCTGAATGTTAGCTGAAAGAAGTACAGCATTGCTAAGTGTTTCAAATAAGAGCATAACTTGACAAAATATCAGCCACGTGTACTTTTCATCTTCCTTGAAATGTTCGTCTAGATATCTTGCCACAATAAAGACAGAAGAAACTTTATGCAGATCCAATGCCCATCTTGGAATCTATGTGAAGTGACGTTTTCGTGCAGCTGTTAATCAAATGCTATAAAATTGGCCATTTTATTCCTGCGTATTTGGCGTAAAAGGAACTGGCTCGCTATAGCATGTGCTCTCGCGCAACCGTGCTACGCCACTTGACACACTCAGAGGTTATCTCAAAGAGCTAATTTGCATTTGCACGAAACGCAGTGTACAGCCTCCCGCACTTTTAGTTATATCGCGCGAGAACACTATCATATGGTCGTACGTCGTCCTGAAGGGAACATCGCATTAGAAGACTCTTGCACAGGACAGTGCTTAGTGCACTTGAGAGTACTACTTCTGCCGGTCTCGCTGACTATCGCCGCTTAAAGGCGCTAAAATGACGCGTGACGGACGCTCGCGCGATATAGCTAAAATTCCGGAGGGTGTACATGCGATTATGGCGTATTGGTTATAGAGAATCTGGCTGATGTGCTGGGGGACCGAGATTCGATCCCACAGTCGATCACGTAATTCAATTTTTTTTAAGTGTGAGCTATTGAGCAAGACAGCAGCACCCAGCAGCCACAGTCAGGAAAGGCCGGGAGGGTTCGCAGAGAAATATTGGCTTTAAGAACACTTACTTTTGTGAAGTCTCTTTCAACTGTCTAGGCCCGCGACCACTTGCCAATGTGGCTTCACTGGAAGACTGAAGTGGCGCTGTGGTAATTAGGTGTCCAACAAACCGAATGCAGTAAGCAAATCAGCTCAGTTGGTTGCGAACCACACTGGATGAAAAACCTCGGTAACACACAACTTCCTTGATCAGAGTCTCCGCCTTTCTCGAAAGACAGTACTGTGGATCAGGGGGTGTCAGTTTTAGCACGAAACATCTAACTCGGTCCCGCGATCTCCGCGGAGTCCTGAAAAAAAAAAAAAGAACACCGACCAAGCGCAAATATTATGTTCAAGCAGCAAGTTAATATGCATTTTTCTTGTTGAGTGTAAACACATGACCTTTTTCCTATTATTGAAGAGACACAACTACTCAAGTTGCTCTTGGCGGTATACTCATGAACTAATAATACCGGGAACTCGCCGCTTACTAAGCTACGTGTCACGCTCGGTCTTGCGCTCGATGAAAACATAACGTCGTGGCAGCAGAGTGTTCAGCGTGCACTAAGCTGGCTGCAACTTATGTGACTGTTCTCATGGTACCGCAAAATAGAAAAGCAGAGAAATAAAATTTTGGGGTCCAACGTCCCGAAACTGCACAGTGCGTTATGAGGGACGCCGTAGTTTGCAGGGTTCAGGATTAGTTTCGACTACCTGGGAATCTTTAACGTACGACCAACGCATGGTACACGATTGATCGTGCATCCCACTCCCATTGCAATGCGGCCAATGCGACCGGGAATCGAAACCAATACCTTGTGCACCGAATGCTTGTAACTTTCCTGCATCTCGCTCCCATCCGAGTGCGGTTGACTTCGTGCTCAGTACCTCACGTAAGGCTATGGCAATTAATTGAGCCACCATGGCGGCTGAATTAAGAGTATATTAGCGAACAGCGCGCGACCTGGCTTGCCGCTATGCCGTGTTGTCGCTGTCGAAGTTTCGTAAAATCAATCCGTTTTCTGGCTGTATATGTACGCTGGCGAAAATTACAAAATAATTGCTATCGGGGCGGCAGCAAACATTGCCGATTATTAATAATATTACGACCAAATAGATTCGTAAGCATTAAGACAGTGGGAGCACTCATTTTGCACTTCATTTCTGTGGACCTAAGCGCGCGCGCGCGCACGCACGCACGCTAAGCAGAGACTGTCGTGCGAACAGGCGCGGTTATTGTAAGCAGTGTTAACACCTTGGAAGCGGCGCAGACGTCGGACGAGCGGCAAAGAAAATAAAGGGCCCCTGACAGCTTGATCAGAACATGTACATGTTTACCGCAGCATGTCAGCAAGCAAACGAACAGTCTCGAAGAAGAGTAAACTGCTAGCTTGGCTCTTCCGTAGCGTGTCCGGCAGCTTTAGGGAGATAAGGGTCGAAGAAAGCAAGGGGGCCGGACGAGTAATCCTTTCTTTGGCCACTGGCGCCAGGGTTCGACGTGCCCCATTTGACTCGCCGCGCCTTCGCAAAGAAGCATCCGTGTACCGCTTAAACGGAAATGCAACTACACAGAGAGGTTTCTACGATGTGGAGACACCGAAAGCCTCTAACGCAGGAAGACCGGCCATTATATGCGAACGGAACGTACAATGAACTAACTGCAAGCTCCCCACGCAGATTCGAAGGCGGCAATGTTCAACTGTCATGCTCCGCCGTAGTACTTTTGTGCTGGTCCTGGGGGCCGTTATTTTCGGCAGCGTACCTTTTAGCAGGTCGTACAGGTTTGATTGGCAAAGAATGGGTCATGGTGACGGACCGACGCCCTTTCTTGTGTGGCCCTACGGTGACAGCTCTGGATGCGCGTCTGTGACGGGCGGGAGCTTTAGCTCCCGGCACTACGTGATTTCGTCGCTCGCGCACGCCCTTAAGGCGTGTTCTGCTATGCCTGCTCTCGTGTGCCTCGGAAGGTGTACTTTGTCCGTTCTTTTGGCACACCGCTGCAGAGGCGTTGAATGGTGAAAGAACGACCTACGTAGGGACGATTTACTGGGGAAGGAAAACTGGACTCCTGATCACTGCAGCACCTCTCGCGTTCCTGACGTGTTGACAGAGCTTGAAGCCCCAACGTCTTTTCGTGATATCTCTGATGCCACAGCACTCTTGGCCACAAGCTTTGCTTTCTTAAAGTATTCGCAAGAACAGGACATGTCGTCGCGGCGTCTGGAGAATATATACCTGCCCGTCACTGAGTGTAGCAAGGACTTCAGTTTGCGAGATCCATCTGTATATTCTCCGTTATAGCATGAGTGACATTCACTAACAGCTTCGATGTACTCTTTATTTAATGACAGTGCAAAAACAAAACAAAAAAGCAAAAGAAAAAACAAAGGGGATTTGGTCACTGGCAGGCGTCGTTGTAGGCGCGCAGAACTATTTAGGGCTGCAATAAAAATTATAGAAGACCCAAAGGAACGTGAAAGCAGAGATTCAAGTAGGGAGAAATTACGATGAAACCTACGGGCCCTGTCAGTATGACTGACCAGCCAAAATACTTTTTTTTCTTCTTTAGCAGGGACATTTATAAAGACATCTTCATTTGCGCAGGGATGGCCTCGGCGTCCATGAAGGGGTGGATGAAAGCATCGCATTTTGATTATCAACACAGGGAGTCTAAATTGTCCACCCGGTTGTAGGAGACGAGTTTTGGGTGCACGATATATGCTTGTCGAATCACGTTCAGCAGCCATCAAGGTATTGGGTCATCTTCCTTTGTGATGCTCGTGATATACCTTGCTCTCTTGCGCTCAATGCAAGTTTCGGCTGAGCTGCGTGATGCTATGTCAGAGTCTTACCAGATGGCTTCTTGACACAGTCACGCTTTAATAGGAGAAACGAGCTCGCGGACACTGGCTGCCCTGTCTCTTGTATGTCCAGCATGCAGACTGGAACGAGGAGTCGCTCTCCCTCAGTACGGAGGAGGCCAGCACCGTTAAAGGATATCGCCGGTCAAACGGTTACACCCACGTTAGTCAAACATAACGATGCTCCCTTTACGATGGCATTTACACTACAGGAGCATCAAATGATTCATTCAAATCGTGTCGCTTCGCGGTTGTATAGCGATAACACGGAACGTCACAATTTTTTCAAGCGATACCTCTCCATTGCTGAAATACGGAGGAGCAGTCCTACAGCCCGCAGCTTTCACTGTTGGAAACGAAATAGTAGCGGTCAGATATGCGGCAGCAATAGCTAGCAGTACCACTGCATATGTTGCCTGCATTGCAGAGGTGAGTCCAAGGTACACAAGCAGGCTGTAACATGAGAGGGAGAAAGGATGCATAAAAAGGCAGGGAGGTTAACCAGAGATAGTTCCAGTTGGCTACCCTGCACGGGGGGAAGGAGTAGGGGGATAAAAAAGGAAGAGAGTTGAATGGGGAAGAGAGAGAGATGGAGAAAGAGAGACGAGAACAAACAAACCGCGTACGCTATAGAGTGGTAGGGGGCGGTCTTCTTAAAGTCTATCGTGAAGGCCCGTAGACCGCAGGAACCTTAGTAACACGAGTAAGGCATTCAGCGCGATGTTCTTTCGGAACACTGACCTAAACCTTTTAGTTCTGATAGTGGACGATTGTCCATTTGGTCCAGCACTCTCCACAGCACTTGTCTCTCGGCACTATAGCACGGGCAGACACAGATAATGTGTGCGAGTGTCTCATCGCTGCTGCACATGTCGCACGTGGGCCTGTTGGCCATTCCAATAAGGAAGGCATATGAGTTCGTAAATGCAACGCCTAGCCACAGACGGTACAGCATGGCCTGTTCACGTAGTGGTAACCCAGGCGGTAGATGCATCCATATATCTGGAGACAACGAACGTAAACGACACATGGTGGACGCGTTCGATTCCCACAGGGGCAAAGTACATTCACGGAAAATCGATAGCAGCCCAGCCGCAGGGTCCGTTCGCGAAAGCGGAATCAAGACACATTGACCCCTTTCATGTACAGATCGGGCGGCTTCCTCGGTGTGGTCATTCCCGCTGACGTTGCAATGTCCTGGAAGCCATTGAAAGATTATGTTAGCTCTCGTATTTCTGAGGCCAGTTGTTCATTGGGTACGTGGCGCATTGGGCTTTGTATGCACTGAAGGGCTGCCTTGGAATGACTAAAAACTGTCCATTGTTGCGATGGTCCCTGAATAATGAAATCAAGTGCAGCGCGTACCGCAAGTTCTGCACCCGTCGAGGTGGTAACACATGAAGTTTCTAACTTGATTTTTTCAGATTTTGCTGGGATAATGACTGCAGCAGCAGAGCTGTTGTGTTTTATCGAACCATCTATGTAGACATATTGCCGGAATCAGTGGACGTTGTAAATGTGTTCCAAAGTTGCTTGCTTCAAAGCTTGCAACGGTGCTCCAGCGTTATTTTTGATGCCCGGAATTGTCAGTTATACTTGCGACTGGTGGAGACATCACAATAGGGCTGGTATTCGTGTAGCAGGCGTTAACTGTGATGGCAAGTAGGACTGATGTCTTACAATACTTTTGGCAAATGTTGAATGTGGCCTCTTTGCTGGCAAGCAAGCAAGAGGGTGTGAGGGAATCCGAGTCAGATGTCGGATGTGTGCTCTCAGGACATCTGTAGCAATTTAGACTGTCAAAGGAAAGTATCTGGCAATGGCCACTGTCGCAATCGATGACGTAGTTTTCGGGAGACCAAGACAAGTTCTGAGTGCTTGGGCTTACACACTCTGGAGTCTGCGGATATTTGTAGTGCAAGTATTTCCTAGTACAGGTAAGCTGCACCGCAGAAAGGCCAAAATATATAGTACTTTATATAGTGGCATCATTGATGGTACTGTTGTGCCCCAGGTCTTCCCGACGAGAAACGCGAGAAGGTCCACAATGGCGGCCGAACGCTTTGTCATGTACGAGACGTGAGGGCTCCAACACAAGCCTGTGTCAATGATGGCACCAAAAAATCGGTGCGTTCGTGTTCGTCTGTATGGTACATTTTGGTCATTAATCCGCAAAGCATGCCGGGCCATCGCTTTACGAGTAAAAGCAACGAGTGCACACTTCTCAGGTGAAAGGACCAGGCCTTACCTTATAGATATCTTGACACAGCCGTTGAAGCCTTCTGAAGTCGTTAACATTGGAAGATTGTTCTTTATTTTGACTGAAGACGGGCCAACGCCGTCTAGCTATATCAGACGTGGTGTGCCGAAAGGCGGAGTACTTTGCCCTACCCTGTTCAGCCTGGTGCTCGTTGGTCTCGCCGATTCGTTACTGCAAACCGTACAGCTCTCCGTATATGCAGACGACATTTGCATATGGGCTTCAGGAGTGACACGTGTACAAGTTCGCTGCAACGTGGTGGTAGTGGTTGTGGGGATGATGTTGAAGCAGGCGGGGTTCCTGGCATGCGTAGCCGGCAACTGTTCCGCCTGACCCTCCTATGAGTTGAGATCAGGGGTGTGATGCCCAGTGTCGAGAATAGTAATTATGTGCTGAGCCTCAAAAAATAATCTCGATGTGGAAATAGATATGAGTTTTGCGGCACGTTCTCCGGCGTAATCTGTGAGATCTCCTTGTCGAACGTCTGCTTTTGTGACACTGTAGTTATCATGTTTATTGCCTTTTCTCCTGGCTGCGCTCAGGTCACAATTGCTAAAATTAAGACAGCTAAAATCACATCTTTCTTTCTCACCGTCTCTTTTCTGCATCCTTGGCGAGCAGCGGACATCCTTTAGTACACTTTGCTGGGTCAACAGATGCTACCGCAGATAAAAGTGGGCTTCTCCTGCCCACATGCATGTTTAGAGATAGAAAGCTCTTTAATAAAATCTTTGAATCCTGTCAGTGTGCATGTATCCGCCTATATGCTACTCTGCGTGGGGAAAGAGATCAGGTACAGAAAGGTCCTAAGAGAATGAGGGCGCAAAAAATAATAATAATGAGGTGAGAAAATTTGTAATTATTGGATGTACAGTTGAGTGGAATGTGATGTTTCTGAGGTAAATATGCTAAAGCTTGCCAATTAAATCAATGTATTGAAGTATGCTTCCTTGCTTTGTTGGTTCTTGGGAAGCAGAGCTCATTCTAATGAAATATCAAGTCCTTTTATCTCTGTAAGCAGGACTATTCAACAATATGTGTTCCACAGTTAAAAAAACCCAATTAACACAATAAGCATTGATAGTGTGTCCAAGACGGCACAGGTAGATATTGATCAATGCGACCTTAAGATGAAGTCAAAGGTGCATTGTCTCACAGTGACGAGGAAGCTGGTGTGGAAATTTTGATTTTCTCCAGTCCACTCACCTTTCTCTATTCTTGTATGCCTACATTGATACGTGTACTGTCTAGGGTGTCATGACTTTTGTCTGCTTAATAAGCACGTCCTGTGGGAACATCAGTGTTCAATAAATACCGGGAAAGCCATCCTGGTTTAGAGAACTTATTAGTATTAAATGATCGCTATCTGCACTACGCGATGAATAATGTATCCTAAGAGATGGTGAATAAAGCTTTATTTATTGTATTTATTACACCTAACAAGTCAGTTATGAGTGGAAAACTCACTTTATTTAATGGTTTTTTCTTAAATAGTAATTATTAATTAATTTAGTTTATTGGTGTTTCACGATACACATTATATTGGGAAAGGGGGCCGAGTAGAAAAGTCATTACTTGATGGCTTCAAAGTACCTTGGTCCACCTTTTTGGCTTTGGCGGCGACATACGTAACAACGAGATGAACATATTTCTACATGTGCATGACAAATAAACTAAAACAGAAAATGCATCGAGCGTACGTTGAACTTGGTAGAACTAATGTATGTATACTGGACAATAATAATAAATGCGCTCCATTAACACACGAGTTGAACTCAGGCCGAGTCATATTAACAATAGATTATATTTTAAAATCGGCAATTATTATTAGTTGAAGAATGCCACGAGGTTCTAGGAGCTAATGATTGTGCTGTATATTTCTAATTTTCGTTATCGTTTCGATTTCGTTATCGTTTAGAAGTCGGGGTAAAGTGCTTTTAATTTAACAGTCATCATCATCATCGTCAGCCTATATTAATGTCCACTGCAGGACGAAGGCCTCTCCCTGCAATCTCCGATTACCCCTGTCTTGCGCTAGCATATTCCAACTTGCGCCTGCGAATTTCCTAACTTCATCATCCCACCTCGTTTTCTGCCGTCCTCGACTGCGCTTCCCTTCTCTTGGTATTCATTCTGTAACTCTAATGGTCCACCGGTTATCCATCCTACGCATTACATGGCCTTCCCGAATCCATTTCTTCCGCTTAGTATCAACTAGAATATCGTCTATCCCCGTTTGTTCTCTGATCCACACCGCTCTCTTCCTGTCTCTTAACGTTACTCCTAAGATTTTTCGTTCCATCGCTCTTTGTGCGGTCCTGAACTTGTTCTCGAACTTCTTTGTTAACCTCCAAGTGTCTGCCCCATATTTTAGCACTGGTAGAATGCAATGATTGTACACTTTTCTTTTCAACGACAGTGGTAAGCTCCCAGTCAGGATTTGGCAATGCCTGCCGTATGCACTCCAACCCAATTTTATTCTTCTGTAAATTTCTTTCTCATGATCAGGGTCCCCTGTGAGTAATTGACCTAGATAAACGTACTCCTTTACAGACTCTAAGGGCTGAGTGGCGATCCTGAATTCTTGTTCTCTTGCCAGGCTATTGAACATTATCTTTGTCTTCTGCATATTCATGCATACCTCCCTCATGAATTTACCAGTGGAAAGCCATAAATAAGCCATTTATTGCTTTGTCATGCTAATTATCATTATTGTTTAATGACTATCATTATCATTTATCAATATTTATATTCCTAATGTAATTACCTATCGATTGATATATGATGTTAAGGGGTTTATAATGATCTTATTGAGTTATTTTTGTACATATTTTTAACCAATTTTTTTGTGCGATTTTGGGCTCCGCGTTTTCAAGGTCCCCTCAAAACAAGACATATAAGGCTTTTGCCTTAAAATTCCCAGACGATTACGATATTCCCTAATGCGAATTTTGAGAGCCGCTGTTTATGTGTTTTGAGTTCACGATATATTGTGGCAAAGAATTTGATTCTGAGCCTCTGCTCGGGCAGCTCGCTTAGCAGCAGCATAGAGTAACATACAAGTAATCCGTATGTTACTCTATGGCAGCAGCGGCAGACGAAGCATTTGCACCGGTTGCGTCGATAAAATTGTTGAGAAAGAAAGCGTGAACGCGGAAACGCGTTGCTCGCGCGTAGCGCATTCTCTAGCGCCAGCGGCGCAGGCGAAGTAGCGCATGCGCAGGTGGTCCGAAGCCCACGCCAACGCTTTGTTTCCATATATGGTATCGGTCAGGGAGGAAAGAAACAAAATAGGAGAGGCCCTGATATCACGTTTCTGAAGCCGGAAGTGCAGCCATGTTGGTGTGCCACCTCTCTTTGCGCCTCCAATCACCTCGCCAGAGCAGATAGGCGCGAGCTTTCAACTTGCATTGTTACGAGCCGCCGGCAGTGTGTGCTGCGGACGCGCGTCAGAACAAAGTCTGCGAAACTTCTGTAACACTTTTAGTGAAGCAGACGCGCTCCTGTGTTTTTCCATGGTACGTTGAAGAAGACGACGGAGACCAGCGCCGTGATTAAGTGAGTGTCTCTGTTGTTCGCTGACACTCCCACTCATAGACCCAAAACACAATTTTCAAGCTTACACACCGCACTCCAACTCGCCAACAGAATGTGCTGCAAGAAAGTCACGCGCCGGAATAGCTTGTCTCACTTTTCAGAGGCCGAGAGCAGCAGCGAGAGCGTCAGGAGCGCAGTTGCTATGGCAACGTTGACGTTTGGGGTACCATTCCTAATGCTCATTTGTGAAAAACAGCACGTGACTTCCGCCACACTTTCTCTAACACGTCCGTGCTGACCGGGGCCCCTCCTTCGCTTTCCTTCCTCCATGATGCTATCGGTGGACGCACTCGCCGCATGCCTGGTCACCGCCGTGAAGCACGTCTCGTGCAGCATTCCGCCTTCCTCCTCACCATTTCGCAATACTCTTGTTCTCCGCTCTCCTCCTCATGCTTCCGCTGCACCCTACTCTTCCGATTTCCTCCTCGCGCTATCTTCGCTATCGCCGTCTTTCATCCCCTGCTGCCCGCCGACTTCGCTCTTCCATCCTTCGCTGTGCTCGTTCGCTCGGTTACGCCCAGAGACGCCGACGCCGACGCTCAACGCGGGAACGGGCGGCTAAGAGCTACGCTCTAAATAGGGTGAAAGGAGCAGGCTGGCAACTGCCACCGGCAGGGGCAAAACGCCTGTTTGCTGTTCGTCATGGAAGCAACAGACACAGAGAAAATAAATAAAGGAACAGTTGAAGACAGGAGAGAGGATGGAAGAAAGAAAAGGATACCAAAACACAGCAAGTTAAGCCAACGACAAACAATTGAACATATGGGCGGTGGAACAGACCAAAAAAAAAAAAAAAAAAAAAACTTCGGGCAGACTTTACCTATACGATGACTATCGGAGCATGCGAATAGCCGAAATGCGTCATGTATGAGACGTGTACTGCAGCCGGGCTGATCTCTCGCGCTTTCCTCTGGACCCGCTGCGCCATAGCGGCGCTGACAAGAAGTCCACGCGTGGCCTCCGAGATGCGTGGCTCACCGGTGCGCGCGTACGCTGAGAATTGTTCCCTCACTGGCCGCATACACTTTGGCGCATGCCCAATGACTCTAATTGGCGTGAAAGAGTTTCATTCAAGAGTTGCACATGCCAAGTGAATTCGTGGAAAGAGTCGGGCTCCTGTTCTTGAGGAAACCGTGTGACGTGGGTTCGATTCTGCTCAACACGGGCGAAATTTGAATGGCGTTCTGTTTTACTGAAGCGCTAGGGACAAAAAGGGATAACTACCAAGATGATCCCAGAGCAAAAACTGCGTGAAGTAGCCCAAAAATGCTAAACGTATTAAAGAAAAAGTCGAAAGTGGCCACAGGTCCCACTAAATATAGAACGGCAAAGAAAGGAACGCTGGAAGAATAGAGTCGGGGGTCTCGTGGCTCACTGTAGAAACAGCAAGTACAAAAACAAAACAAATAAACTGTCAGGTGCCAAATCGCAAGCCAAGTCACTTACTTTTAAGAAATAGAAGCGATAGGATAGGAATGAACTTTATTTGTCCAACGGTTATTGCTGTTGGTGCCCGGGGCTAGGCTGCCAGGGGTCCATCGCTGGAGGAAAAGCTTCCGAGGTCCCCGGCAATGGCCCTGGCCCGCTGGACGGCCCACTCCTGGTCTTCGGGTGCCTCGCTGAGGAGGGCGGCTTGCCATCTCTCAGCGACGCGCCCTGCTTCAGAGGGTCCTGTTGTTGTCTTCTCCTTCCTTTTGGTCCTTCTTCTTATGGCGTTGGCATTCCCAAAGCACATAGGCCATATCGGCCCGTGCCTGCTCACACCACGGGCAGCCGGGCGATGGGTGCAGCGCGGGCCACAGGCGGTGCAGGTGGTAGGGGTTGGTGAAAGTGCCCGCTGCAACCGCCTCAGGTCGACCGCCTGGGACCTGTCCAGCCGCCCGGGGGTTGTGGATATTTCTTTCGTTCCTTCCTGTAGAGGCCAAGCACATCTCGGTACGTGGCCGGAAACTCCTCGACACCGCGGTTGCCGTCCCCGTGGTCCCCAGCTCCGTCCGCCGCGATTTCGGTTGTGCTGGAAGGGCACTTGATGTAACTGTTCGAGTCGAGATGCACTACCATTGATTCAGGAATGCATTCATCGAGGGTGACACACGACAGAAGAAGAATAAGATAGTCTCTCATGAGCAACGCGCGCTGTGAAAAAAAAAATAAAGATGACGGGATCCAGAGGCCAGAGTGTTCACGCGCCCTTGTCGGTGTAAACGCTCGGATACCAGTACACACAGTCTAAAAAGTTTACACCCTTTGGGTCGTATCTTGTCCCCAAACAATAATGTTCATCTGTTTTGTCGCCATTTCCTTTCTTTAACGCTGCGAGCCTGGTACTCCTAGTCACGAAAGGCTTGCGCGTTATTAGCGTGACACAGCATTCTTCGCAGGAAAGTAGCGAGCGCGGAGTTTTCTAGAAAGGAAACGCAAGCAAGCCAGATGACGATTATTGTTTGGGTACAAAGTACGACTCAAAGGGTGTAAACTTTTTTTTAGAGTATAAGAAACTCGTAGGTTGAGTAGGTGTGCCCTAGCGCAACGAGGCAGAACTCGGCTACGTACACGGGGAAGAAGAAATCCAGTGAGGACATGTTGGTCAGGCTGCAGCCAAAAAAAGATCCAATTTCATCAAGACGACCCAAAAGTTTTTGGCTGTCACAGCCGTCTTTGAGTTCAAGTATAGGCCAGTCGATCAGTCTCTTCATTGCCGGCTATAGCTACATGCGAATGTGTCCACTGGCTAATGACGGATACCCCGCGATGAAGCAAAACAACTAAAGAGAGGACGCAGAGCCGGGAAGTAAACGCAAAAGCTGGTAGTTTTGTGCAAGCTACTGTTTTTTTTTTTATTGCAGTGCGCATTCGGCAGGATGCTTGAAACGGTAAAACGTGAGCGCACACAGAATATTTGCTAGCGAACGTGTGGTTCACGCCTCCCGAGTATAGTGCGATACTCGACGACGCTGGACCATTTCTTGTTCGTGCTCACTCCCGCTGATCGTAAATTTTGAACGTGTGTGGGGCCCACAAAAGAGTAGTCGTTGGGAACATGGTCGTACGTTTTCCATCGCACAAGTGAAGGCGGGCAGAAGGGGAAAATAGGAAACGTACAAACGCCACACACAGGATGGCTGAAGGGAGAGAGGGTCATTCAGAAACTCCGTGCTCGCTACTGTTGGACGAGATATTCGGAGATCTCGCGCAGTGCCTGGCCGGGATTCAAGTTTTCCCCTTAGTTCTATGGTCGAAGGCCGTCTATCTTTTCTCGGCACGTCGGGCCCCACAAGCGTACACGTACGCGTACAATTCTGAAGGCAGGGAGGCTTCGTGTGCTGCGCATTGTCAAGTTATCTCTTCGCGCATGCGCGTTTTCACCACCGTTGCAGGAAGTTCGCCAGTCAACAGGGACGAAGACCCTAACACGGTCGTTTCGTGTGCCCCCTATTTACTGGCCTTTGCTATCACCTTCCGGCGTGCGTCCTTTTTTTTTTACTCTTTATTTTTCATGTCGAAGTCCCTGCAAGAGCTTTTCTATCTCGCCTTTTTTTTTATTACTGCGTGGTAAATGTTATTTTTTTCCCTGTTTGCTCAGCGTATTATTAACACCATATACAATGGCCATAGAATGTTCTTAGCAGTTTTTTTGACGATAGGTGTTCACTTTTTCGCGGTTTATGGCGTGTCGTAGGTGGAAATCAGGTCGCCCGATAGCAGGCGCGAAAATTGAGATGTCGGTTATTGTGTCGCCAATGCATATATATATATATATATATATATATATATATATATATATATAGCGGGCAAAGCCAGCCTAAACTTTGGGTCTATCACACCTTCGCGCGAGTTGCAGAAAGAGAAGCAGGGGCGATTTATGCACCCTGGTGAATAGCACCACGCATGGATGCAGGCATGTGTGGAGCTAAGTGGGTTGTGTTTTACGAGCTATACTTCTCTCGCGGCTATGGCAATTTTAGCGTACGTTTATGGACACCGACAAGTTTTTGATGGCATTTATTTTCGCTCGTCTCTTTTCTTCTTTTTCTACTGTGTTCTGGTTATTTCTTGTTAACACAAACGCAGTTCCACGTGTGTGAACATTAGATACTCCTGGGACTTCTTGGACAGCCCGAGACAGAATATTAAATCATCATCGTGGTCTTATCAACCCCAGCACTCCTTTTATTCGGCTTACAGCTGTCTATTATAGCACGCAGCAATTCGCAATTCTGTTATGACAATTCTCTCTCGTGAAATCATTTCTTTTATAATAATAATAATAATAATAATAATAATAATAATAATAATAATAATAATAATAATAATAATAATAATAATAATAATAATAATAATAATAATAATAATAATATCCTTTATTTCATGAAAATAATACAAATTCAATAACCGGTCAGCCCAAGCCATGAAGGCTTGTCGGGCTGTACCCTGCAGTCAGCGACAAGTACTAGAAAATAAAGCAAGTTAGCAAGCTATAAACTGAAGCAAGCTGCAAAACAAAAAGCAAACTACAACACAAAAAGGAGGTTACAACACAAAGGCAAAGTACGAAAGAGAGAGAGAGAGAAAAAAAAAGCCACTTAGGAGCAAAAGCAAGCTATAAGTGAAACAGACAAGGATACACACCAATCTATACCAAATGAAGCGAATCGAAGCTATGGCACGGGCTTTATGACAACTAAACAGAAGAAAAATTGGTTTTGAGGTACTGTTTGAGTGTCCGTTCTGATGAAATTGAGTACAGTTCAGTGGGTAAAGAATTAAAAACGTTAGGAACATAATATTTTCTGGTGTAACGACCAAAACGGGTATAACACAGTGATAAGTGATTCGGGACGCTCGGACGCAGCCTTGCATCAAAATTACGACGCGGTTTTAATATCCGTGGATTGTGAGTTTTATGTGACCTCATTGCGTGTTGCAGGTAAAGGGGAAAATGCGCCATTATTTAAGCATGCACTTAGTCGCAAAGTGGTGTTCCTTTACAACTCTGGAAAAAAAAAAAAAAAAAAATTGGCGGAGGCTCGCTGTTTTCCTCTTGCTTCTGCATGTGCAAGAAGTTCCTGCGCCCAGCTGAAATTTATGAAGGAAGTAGAATGTTTTTCTTGGGCCACCCCATCGCAACGACGCAAGCAAATTCAGCTTTGGCCCCACTTTTGATGGTATTAGTGTACAATTGCTTCACAGACACCACAAATAGAGAACCAGCCTCTTCGGATACTATCGCCTTTCCACATTTGACAGTGGATTTGACAGATGTTTTTAGAAAATTTTAGAAATAAAGAAATTCTAATTGAGAGGCTAGAAAGGAGATGTGGGCGTGCGAATGCGGCGCCCGCTACTTCTCTAATGAATCGCAAGTCGTGCACACGTATACTCTTATACATTTATGCATAAGGACATGGTTCGCCATGACTTCAGGAGTTCTGATCTATTTTTGTTAATCCGATTGTTGAATTCTAAATTCCATTAACCTGGAATAGTGTGCATACGAACGATTACGGCTTCACACTGGGACAAGAAACAATTTTTGCAGAGAATATGAGGTGTTGAAATTTCGCAGTGTCAATGTGGCTATGCGGAGGAAGACGCATTCCATCCCCATGTACGATGTCCTCATCATTATACACTGAGAGACTAACTGAAATCGGCACTAATGACATTAGATCGCACGCCCTATCAGTTTCAAGGACTTCATAGGGCCCTTAGCGAACGAGCGCGCCATTCTTTAGGACAGTTGCATACACCACTAATCGCGTACTACAAATATCTGGCAAAAAAGCATTTCGATATCAGTGTTTCGTTCTTATTTTTTTATTTTGAATTATATTTAGGAGATGTTGGTACTTTAAAAGCGGCATGGCTACTCCTTTTCACATAGAACATGTATTATTTTGTGTGTGTATCTTATGTGATCGGTGTTGTGAGCTGTTTTTAGTGCATTTAGTTCACCTGACTTCAATTATGGCTTTTTCGTTGTTACGTTTTTCTTTGTTATTATTGTTATTTGTTGTTGTTGTTGTTGTTCAGTGCCGGCATGGTATTTCACTTTTAGTACATATACATCATTTATAGCGCCACTACATCGGCGATGCCATCTTTGAGTACGTGACCGCGCCGCCATCGAGCGCATTCTGGTTTCCTGTTCCTGAAAGCGTACGACCTGCTGAGTAAATGCAGAAAAAGCGCTGCTCTCTCCTTCCGATTGGCTTAACTAATATTCCCCAGTGATGCACCGCTTTCAACCTAAAGCGCGAACAGAACGTTCGCGCTGATGATAATTACCACAAATCCTTATTTTAAGCTGACGGTGGTGTGAGAATAGTATTTCAAGTCGGCGCTTGTGCGTCCTCCGATGAAATTTAACGATACACGGTTGCGCGTACTTCTTTTCCTTCTATTTTCTCGTAACATCCGGTAGCTCTTGCCACCGCTGTACTGTGTAATCCGTAGTGACGGGGGTTACGTGTCAGTAATCTACGAATAACTTCGTTTTGAGTGGTAATAAAAATGCATCTCTGTTGTTTTCACCACCTCTCGCAACGATGGTTTTGAACATGCAAAAGACTGACAGTACCCGGAGACGCATAAGCTCAGAGCTATACAAGGTGGGTTTTTTTCTTTCTTTTTTTTTAAGACAATACTGATTTTTTATGCGCAGAGAACGTGGCGCTTTTTCAAAGGTGATCCTAGGCGATGCGAACATACTTTGCCGCTCTTATAACCTGAGTTTCAGAAGGCTAATTAAAAAAACAAAATAATTACTTTTTATTAGGGCCGCAGGGGCTGTTGTTTTAATGGCGAATTCGAAGGCAGTCACATTTAATGTGCCCTAATTTTTTAAAGATCTTGAAAATCGCACCTAATTTGAAATATTTATAATCGAAGTTAAATGGTAAATTTAGACAATATCGAAACCGAGCGCCGCGGTAGCGCAGAACAGGTGGTCTCGCTGTCATATCACACCGAAACGCCCCATGATGAGAAGCGCGGAGAAGTTTGAAACTGAACGTCTCGGCCAGTCGCGGCAGCTCCTGCATGACTACGGCACACTCTGCCTGGAAAACATGCGCCGCTGTATATCGAGTCAGGAGTTGCCGCGGAATGCTATCATTCAAACTTCCCCCACACTTCTTTACGGGGCGTTGCCGTCTGACGAGCAGCGGGAGGCACTCGGTGTCGATATTGCCTGGATTTGGCCTTCAATTTCGATGATGAACATCTCAACTTAAGTGCTATCTTTTTTTCGGATTTCTAAAAAATTGGTACGGCAAAAATTGGTACGCCCTACAAGTTTTCCATATAAACAACTGCCCTCAATTAAGCTTTACGTCCAAGTTATGCTTTAGTTGCTCAGTACAAAATTTACAGTGAAACAACATCTTTTTTTTTAATTGCTGTACGTGTCACAACGCAGGACATTGTGTTTAAACGAGAGACGCGTTCTCTCTTCACCCGCTGCGGTATCTTAGCGGCTACGGCGTTGCGCTGCTAAGGTCGAGGTCGCGGTTTCGATCCCGGTCGCGGCGGCCGCATCTCGACGGGGGCGAAATGGAAAAAGCGAGATGCCGCACAAAGGGGAATTCACTCGCCGCTGCGGCAGCTGTTAATTACGGCAGCTTTGCGAGAGCGAGGCTTCGCGGTCATCGAATGAGAAATGTTCATGTTTGCCTGTGCGCGCGTGGCATCATGTTTGTTAATTTAATTAATAAGTGAATGTTTCTTGCAATTTATACGGGCGAGAAAACCACGAACTTTGCTTCATTTAGTTGTCCAATATATAGTTTGTTATTGCTATCAATTTATGGCCTTTCAAGGCGGAACTGCGACTTCTTTATTTAATTTTATTTTTTATTTATGTTTTAGACAACATGCTTTTGGTGCTCTTTTCTTGCGTGCCCATAGTTTTTGGTAAGCATAAGGCGATAATGTGGAAAGTTAAGGGATAACGAATGCAACAAAAAAGTAGTAACCGTGTCAACGGCGACTTTGGCTATGACGAAGAAGCTAGCTGCCTTGGCTGCGGAGTTCTAAGTAGATTCCACGTTTAAAAAGAAGAGAACATAAAACTGGTGTCAACCCAGACGCTTCTGTTGAGCACGGTCCCATGAGCTGTCCATGCTATACTCAACAGAGAATCCATTTGCGCGATACGTTGAGTCACTCAGACATAATTTTTCTATAACCAAAATATTTGGCGAAGGGTCGTGCACAAAGATGTTCTTTGAAAGCCTACGGGACTTCTTATGGACAGCAACCTCATTAATTTGATTTGATTTCTAGATTTTTGGGAATTCTAATCACATTAAGCATTTGCTTTTGGGTCTACTAGAACAATACGAAATTCGCTTGTTCCCGTACAAAGCTTCATTCAAACGTCGAACCAAATTCCACGGATGAGGGGGATGTGGCTGAGGCGCAACAAACTGCACGGCCAGCCACTTATCTGCTTCGTCCACGTGCGTGACGTGATTGGGCAGCACTCCTCCACGCTATGTTCGTCTACGGAATTTGGTCTGGCGTGTGAATCCAGCTTGGTAGGCTTTTTAATGCGCAGTGGGCATGAACTTCTATTACAGCGAGTGCACAGGGGGACCCTTCTTGTGGCTAGCGTTATTTCTTGTCTTGTTATTGCTTACTGTTTTTAATGCGAAACATTCTTGGCCTGCTTAAGGCACTATCTATCTATCTATCTATCTATCTATCTATCTATCTATCTATCTATCTATCTATCTATCTATCTATCTATCTATCTATCTATCTATCTATCTATCTATCTATCTATCTATCTATCTATCTATCTATCTATCTATCTATCTATCTATCTATCTATCTATCTATCTATCTATCCTCTTACGCTGTCGGGATGCCGTCCTGGTCATTTTTTTTTAGCTGAATCAACTTTAACTGGATTTATCCAAGATATGGATGACATGCTTTCATTACAAGAATGGCATAGCGTGACATGAATCCCATGATTTAATCTCTTAATCTACGCCATTGTGAAGCCATCGTGGCCATTTCTTTAACTGGTTATATATCAGGATATGTATGACATGCATTCATGACATACATGAGTGATAAAAGGACATGACAAAATTGACATACATGCCTGATATGCATGTCATGTCATGACATGAATGACATTGATGACTTGCGCATGACATGAGATGACATGAACAGCCTGATTGACATATGATGTGCATGACGTGACATAACATGAATTATATGTATGACATGACGACATTCATGACATAACATGATGTCGCTTTGCTTCTGTCATCACATGGAGGCTCGCGAACACACACAATTGCTTACTTGACACAAACACGTTCGCCCATCCGGTAACTCTTTGAAGAGCCTCAAATGATAGCCAGCCTCTTGCAAAAATGCTTCGCATACCATCGATTCTCACAACACGTGGGATCTGCATGTTTTTTTTTTTCTGTAGGTTTGGTATGTTTATGTGTATGTGGTATGTGTGTGGGAAAGGGGTTGCCTCAATTTCTTAACTGTGTCTTGGGATAGCCGGATATGATGTAGCCTAGTTTCGGGTTCATCATCAGTTTCGAAACAAACGACCACAAATAGACTCCGCAGTAATACCTTTGCAGCTAGGAGTTTTGTATTCCGAGGGGTGAATTACTTCATTCTCAAATTAGATTTTCTCACGAAGTGATATTCCAGCTGTGTACGCTAGCGGCGCAAAGCTGGGAAAGCTTGCCTGCAGCTATCATCACTTCCGATTAGGATTCCTCAGTACGTAATAGCGAATGGACATTCGTCCCTATTCTATCTGTCAGCGCAGTGCTATAAGGACTGGTGCATGTTGTTGCCTGTAAAGGGCGACCTTTTGAGGGTGGTGTTGTTAAAAACGGCAACATCAGCAAATTTAGCAACTTTGCACCGAGAACTCTGTCATTTATATTTTCATTCCTCCCGCACGATTTTTGTTGCCAACGCTCTGTTACTAATCCCGGGAGTAGATGAAGAAAGAAAACGTTCGCGTCATATACGGGTTTGTGACATTCATCCGATTCGCTACCGCGTCTCCATTCATATCATCCGAAGGGTAGAGGAATATGCGTGCCGCATGCGTGAGCGTATAAACTGCAGGGTATACACACGCGTTGCCCGATCGCGCTCTTTGACGCGTCCACCTGGTGCGTGCATAGACGCCGCGAAGTGCGGAGCTAAATCTCAATCCGGTGAGTATATCAAACCGCACGTGCCGCAGAATATGCGCGTGCTCCAGACTACAGCCGATTGTTCGAGGCCCTTTCTCCGCAAAACCACGAGAGCAGCTTTACGAACCCCCGCGCCGCGCTCCGCGAATCCGATTAAAAGTGCGCGCACCCCACTTGCACACTGGGGCGTCACCGCTACGCGCTTTGCATCGCATGCACGCACTTCTCTCGGCGCCCTGCCGCCGCGAATGCGGCAAAACGCGCCCATGTAACGCCATAAAATTTATTGGGGCCACCATCGCCGAGCAGGCCCCAGCGGAACGCTTATTCGCAATTAGAGGCTTTCAACCGCGGCCTCGCTCTGATGTGCTTCCCTGCCCACTGCCCTTTTAACTCGCCACCATGGTAACTGTTTGCAAAGGGACCGGAAACGCATGGAGCGCGCTCCCCGACCGCGCCTACTTCGCGCTCATTGCCGATCTTAACCGAATCGGGATTAAATCACGACCCTGTACACGTCACCGTGGAGATCCCTTCTATGCGGTCGGCCCCCCTTGTTCCACTTTAGCTATATGTTGGCGTCCGCTGCTGGAACTCCTCAGTCCTGCATGCATGCTTCGCGAAGTGAACCGCTGAACGTGTTTATCTGCGTTCGTATGAAGTATGTTAACTGCTGCGCATGCATTTGCACGGCTATAACGCGACATCGAACTTATTTGTATTTAGCAAACCCACAGAGCAGAATAAATACAGAAGTTTGCGGCGAGAATACAAACACTTGCGGGGATCGAGATGCCTTCCCGCGCCTCATCCCTCAGCTCGCGCCTGGTGACGGCCATTTGCCAAGTTCCACACGCTCTAGCGTCGTCTTTCATTTTTCCTTATTATTATGCCTGTTTTGTTCGTAAAGTCAAATAAGCGCAAGTTATTTTTCAAAGCATTCTTTTGTTTCGCAAAGATGGCTTAATTATACGGTAAAATGACGATACATGTTTTTATTGCCGCTGTCTTCCTGTCGGTAATAGGTACGATCAATGAAGACATATACTAATGTGGAGAACACGGGACTTATATTTAAAAATTTACGCCAAACCGACACATTCACATCGCAGGCTTTGAATGATACTGAGCATATTCCTGAGGCGTGCTCTTCAACTCGAGCTCGAGCGGAGCGCACGCGCGCGCGCACACACACTCACACACGCACACACACAAATAAGAAAAAAAGCGGCGATCGTAAACCATCCTACCAGTCGACCTCGCACTGCCGCCTGCGGCAAGCCGGACGGACCACGGGGGAATTACGCGACAATGGCGTTGATGCGGATCAAAAGACTGCGTGGTGTGCACCGGGAGCAGACACAGAGGCGTTATGGCAACGTCACGGCTTATTCCCCTCCCCCGAAGCAGGGTTCTTCCTACTCCCGTCCCTAGTAGGGCGCCGTGTAGTTAGTTTGCAACAAGGGCATTGTCTCCGACAAAGCGGTCCCCAACATTGCGCTCGCTGCAACAAGAAAGCGAGGCTAGCGAGGGGTATAGAATGTAAAACGAAGGCCAGCATCACGCAGCCTGAAGAGAGGCACCGATTCAGCTGCTCAGGCGGAGACTATAGTTTCTGCGCCGATGCGCTACTGTTCCGAAGCGGTCGTGCTTTGTAGCCGTCGTGTGCTGCGTTCCTGATGGGGAGGACATTGGGGGATGATCGAGCCACACGTGTGGGGAGATGTTCGGGCCCCCGGGTTCGAGCCGGAATCCGGGACCTCCCATCAATCTGTATCAAGCGGCTTAGGGGGCGGCCTGGGGGAGGGATGGGTGCTGTTTGAAACGAGCCTTTCTTTCGTTTTTCCTTCTTTTCGGTGCTCCGACGCATGCTTCGCTTGTGCCGTGTGTTCATATTTGTATTCTGTTTAACGTGGCACCTGGCGCTGCTGACGCCGCGCAGCTCAGCGGGAAGCTTACCGCAAATGTACTCTGCTGCATGCCGGGCCGCGTGTCAGTCCTCGAGAAGTTGTTAGCACGCGGTCGCCAGTCTAGGTCGAGGAGTGTGCTCGGTGCTCTATCGTATTGTGCTGGACGCTGCGTCAGGCCGGGAAGGCAAGCCACTATAGCTAGTGAATGACGAGTCGAGAGGATGAAATGTATGTCGTGCGGGTATTTCAGAAGTTGCATCAAAGTGTAGTTGGGACGTTTACGGCGGCAAGCCGGTGAAAGCTTTGGTCTTCGGTGGTGTTGTGTGTTCCGAGGATAAATGAAGCTTTTTCTACTGAAGTTTTCAAGCCTTGCGCTGAAAAAAAAAGAAAAAAAAAAAGGAGTGAAATAAACTGAGGTGCCGTGAGAAGTGAAGAAACAAACATCTAAGTTCAATGTTTCGGCGGGGTTTGTTCCTGCTTTTTTACGTGCGCCTGCACTTCATTCATTTGATTAAACACCGGATCCGAAGAAATACTTGCTTCATATATGGATCAGTGACGCGTTACAAGATCTGGCAGTGAAATAGTTAAAAGAATATTTATTTATTGATTCAAAATGCCCCCAAAGGCCCTCATTATGAGGGTATTACATGGGGGGGGGGGGGGTCACAGGCGCACAGGCACTGGTCATAGATTATACCTCATATTAAAAACAAGACAATATACCAAAAGTAATAATAGAGTGAAACATAGGTAATATACAAAATAAGTCAATTATTTCAGGGAAAACATTAGAACATATTAGGAGAACATAAGGCAACTGCATTGAAAAGCAAAACAGCAACAAACATCGAAAACACTCCAAAAGTTCCGAGATAATAATAACATTTGTTGACAAGTCGTGAGCGAATTAAATCTTGAAACTTAGTCAAGTCAGGTTCCGTGGCAATGTCTGATGGTAAGGCGTTCCACTCAGTTATTGTGCGCGGTAAGAACGAATATGCATAATGGGATGACTGGCAGTTAATGCGTTTGACTTTGTATGGATGATCACGACCTGGAAAGATAACTGGTAGTGACTGAAAGAAATCACCATGAAGTGATGGATGGTGATAAAGCTTATGGAAAAGCGAGAAATTTTACGGCGAAGTGCTAAGGTGTCCAACTCAGCTTTATTCTATAACGAGGTACTAGAAGCACGTGAGGACAAATTCCGCGACATTACTGACGTTCCGGCCGCGGGATAGACCGGCCTTCATATATATATATATATATATATATATATATATATATATATATATATAAGAACCCAACAAACATAGACACCTAGGTCAACATTGGGAACATTACGTGTACTTACTGATTGAAATAAAGAAAGGATAAATTGATAGCATTCCACTTTCATCCACTTTCATTTCAATTAATTTATAATTGCTTTATTTCAATTAGTAGGTACACGTAATTTCCTCTATGTTGTCCTTGGTGTCTATGTTTGTTGGCTTCTTATATGATTAAGAATCATCGGGCCGCTAGGTTCCCTTTCTTCTTGTTGCTCAATACGTGCTACATAAATGTGTTTTTCCGAGCGCGAAAGGAGCCCGCAAAGTGGCTCGAGGGACCAGTCGCGCGGCGATTCTACGTGTATTAGCGGGCTCCTTTCACGCTCGGAAAAACACGTATTGAGCAAGAGAAAGCTGTATCGGGAGTTTTTCATGTTGCTCTACAATTTGCTCATTGACACCTTGATAATCAGGACTGCACTTCTCGACTTAGATAATTAATTACAATTACCTAATTAAAACTCAGTAACGAAAAAATTACCGGTGGCTACTCCACTGTACTGGAAACAATACGCACTAGGTTTGCTTCGCATAACGCCGCTCTTCTTCTTTTAAATCGTGCTGCGTGATAGCTGGGACACCCTGTATATATATATATATATATATATATATATATATATATATATATATATATATATATAAAGAAGCTTCTTCTATGATTAATAAAAATCGGGCCCCTCGGTTCCCTTTCTTCTCTTCTGTATATATACAGGGTGTTTCAGACAGAGATTTTGAAGTCAGAGATCTGCGCTTCTCTGACTTCAAAAGAGACGGCAATCCAACACATGTCACCCTGCACTACCTCATTTGTGGTTTTACCGCGGGCTCCCAAAGTCCACCGGTCTATCAATCTTTGGTGTACTTCCAACCCCTACAAGATAACTGATTTTAAGCACAGCATGGTATTTGCGAATGTTAGCGCTGGTACCATTAGATTCCTTTCCGGATTCCTCGCACTACCTCATATTTATTTAGCCCCAAAGTGCTCTATGTTTCATTATTGCAGCGTTTCGCTTCCCTTTCATTCCTAAATTAAGTTGGTGGATGTTTGAGTAGGTATTTCCTTAGTTTATGTGTACCCCCAGGTACTTCTATTACTTAGCTATGGGTATTACTTGCTGTTGAATTGATACCACGTCTTTACTCGTCAATTTATTAAAGATCATAATTCCCGATTTCTCTGTGGGGTGTGTTCAGATAAAGACAGAGTATAGGGGGGGGGTCCCGACTATCTTTAGTTCTCAGCGAAATTTTTATTTGAGCTGGGAAAATGTCTCTGTAGAAAAGACTCAACATTCATTTTGCGAAACTTAATACGGATGTCTTAAAAAAAAACGCATTTTACTAAAGGTGGAGAAGAGCGTTTTAATGACTTGCAGATTTGACAAATTCGAAGGCCTATCACTCTAAAGCTAACGCATTGTCCCTTGCGAAATTTTCCCCTAAACCTACACTACTAGTGCTGTTGACCCACGGGAAGTTAAATTTATGACGCCCACAGTATGTTCTTGAAAAATTACCGAACTTTGGTTTTTGAGCAAATGCCTCTGTGTGACCCATAAATTAGGTTTTTTTGGGGAGCCGCTTTAGCTAAGGCGATGAAGCTGAAAACATTTCTTTTGAATTTTCAAGATGCTTCTCGCAATCTAAAAAAGAGGTATGCAGCTACACCACGTGTTTATTTCGTTATAAAATTCGGAAATTGCTACATTTTACAGAGACGTTAACAAAATAATCATCGCAGATTTTTATGACAGTTTTATAGAATACCCACCAAGAACTGTTAAACCTAGTACTGCAAGAACATGTTGCTTTATATTATTCCAAGTGAGAAAATTGAGTCTATATTAGGATGCATGTATGGGCACCCCAACGATACGTCTCGTTATAATACCCCCCCCCCCCCCCAAAAAAAAAAAAAAAAAAAAATCACACTCACATTGAATTCTGATTTCATTCTTTTCTTTGTAGTAAAAAAAGAGTGACTCAGACTGTGCCCTTTTTGCATCTTTTTAGCCATGAAATGCGTTGAGCTTGAGTTTAAGGGCTCCCGCATCCGTATTCCTACTACGGTAGGAGGAAGTCGCAAGCACGCGAGAGCGCGTACAGCAAGTTTTTAAAGACTGGTTGGTCGAAGTTCTTCCTGGAATTGATCTCTTAATTATATCTGCTAACTGAAATGCTCCCCCAGTACATGAACGATCCACAAGAATAGTGGGAAAGCGTGATGACGCCACTGCAGCGGATGAGCCAGCTGGGTATGTTCAGATGAGTACTGTCGCAACAAGGGTCGCGAATATTTTTCATTGGCACTGAAAGTTTTACATTAGGCATAAAAATCCTTGCGCACTGCGGAACTGCGACTACTTTTTCAACATACATTTTCTTTTTCACACACATGACATGTTAACTGAGACAAGGTGCAAAAAAAAAAAAAATCGCGTTATCGAGTCGCAACACGTTGCAAGCTTTAAAAGCGCGTGATATAGAGAACACAGTTTTTACACGTTAACCCTTTAACTCCAGCTCTATACCACATTTCAAATAGGATTAAGGCAGTCTGAAGTTAACATAATCTTCGCCCGACAATATGCGAAAAAACCCGCCGTGGTTGCTCAGTGGCTATGGTGTTGGGCTGCTGAGCACGAGGTCGCGAGATCGAATCCCGGCCGCGGGGGCCGCATTTCGATGGGGGCTAAATGCGAAAACACCCGTGTACTTAGATTTAGGTGCACGTTAAAGAACTCCAGGTGGTCCAAATTTCCGGAGTCCCCCACTACGGCGTGCCTCATAATCAGATCGTGGTTTTGGCACGTAAAACCCCATAATTTAATTTAATATGCGAGAAAGCTTGTTTAGACGTTTTTTTAAGGCACCTTGGAATAAGCGTTAAACTTCAAAATTCTTTTTCTCTGTTGTTCGTTAAGTGCTACACAAATTACAAAATAGTGTGTTCCGCAATTTCTCGCTTTTGCTTGAAGCTGGATGGCAAATTAGAAAACGAGGCCATGAAAAGTAAGGTTTGCGCCTATTTTGTTTTTATTTAAATAAAACATTTCCAACTTGTGTAAAATTACTTGAGGATCATCTCTTGATGAACTTCCTGCAAAAACTGTGTTGTTATACCCTATTAATAATAAAAGTATTCAATCTAGACAAGGAATTTCGATCCGCTTCACTGTTTAACGGTGTAGGTAATTATCATGGTCAACGGCCTACTTATCCTGATTGTGTTTATAAAGCAACGAACTTCACAGTGGCTGGACTCGATTACAATAATGCACATTTAGCCCAAGCATTATCCTAATTCGGGGTTATTTAGTAGCTATCACGAGGCTAATAGATGTTGACTAATTTATCATTCGCAACGTGGGTTGAAAGGGAGGGTGTGAGGAAGTCATATGAAAATGAAAGAACCACAGCTTGAGGCTTAGGATTTCTGAAAGAGTTTATTTGCGTTATCCACAACCCGTTTTATCAGTTGGGCAAGCAAGTTTTTCCCGACTGATTATTAGCCCCACAGCGTCACGTGGCGCCAGGTCATGGGCAGTGTGAGACAGTGAGGTTTGCACAAACAGCTGCGATAGCTGACTGCTCAAATTTTTTTTACTTATCTCTTACCATAGCGCTACGACATCGTGTTTCATTTTATGCGCCGAAAAATCCCCTCAAGAACGCTTGAAGGACATGCCTCATTGTTATCTTGTTGGTCTTAAAGTAAACGGCGCACTTTTTATTTATGCTGCTGGGATCACCAAGGATGTATGCTCCCGAATATTGCAGTCCTGTCCAAAGAAGCCATATTGTGAGAGGCGTTCCATACGAGCACGTAAAATACTTGGAGTTGCATCTTTTTTTTTGTTAAACTACCATCAAAATTGGCTCTAAAGCCCCCAATTTCCGCCTTGTCTTTTAAAAAAGAACATTCGCTGTTTTTATCCGCACCCCATGCTAAGTCTTATTAAATTCAAATTGCCTTAATTCCATGTGAGAGGTGGTACAGATGTGAAGTAAAAGGGTTAACATCTAGAAAACTGTGTTCTCTATACCACGCGCTTTTAAAGTTTGCAGCATTTTGCTACTTGATAACGAGATTTTCGCACCTTGTCTCAGTTAAATTCCTGGCGCGTGAAAAAAAAAAAAACGTTTATGTTGAATCGTTTGTTGCCGTTCCGTGGTGTAAGAATTTTATGCCTAATATAACAATTTAAGTGCAAATGAAAAATATTCTGGACCAGTTTTGCGACTGTCCTCATCTGCAGCAGTGGCGTCATCGCGCTGTCCCACTATTCTGGTGCATCGTTCATGTACTGGAGGAGCATTTCGGATAGCAGATATAATTAGAGATCAATGCTCTTTAAAAACTTGCTGTACGCGCTCTCGCGTGTTCGATACCTCAACGTACCGCAGTAGGCATATGGATGCGGGAGCCCTGAAAACTTAAGCTCAACTCACTTCATGACTAAGAAGAGGCAAAAAAGACATAATATGAGTCACTCTTCTTTACTACAAATAAAAGAATTAGTTAAGAATTATATACGAGTGTGATTTTTATTTTATTATTAGAACGAGACAACATCGTTGGGATGAGCATACATGGATCTTAAAGTGGGCTCATTTTTCTCACTTAAAATTGAATAATGTAACATACTTCATGCTGTACTCGATATACCAGTCCTGGGTGGGTATTCTATGAAATGTTTAATGAAGATAGGCCATGATCGTTTTTTAAACGTCTCTAAAATGTAGCAATTTTCGCTATTTTTGCAATTTTGACATTTTAGGGATTTTATAACGAATTAAATACGCGGTGTAGCTACATATATATATTTTTTTTAGTTGGCGAGAAACCTTTTGAAGATTTGTCACGCATAAAACGCTCTATTCCAGCTTTAGTGCAATACGAGTATTTTTCAAGAAATACGTGCTAAATTTTGCAAAACGAAGGTTGATACCTTTCTACAAATGCATCTTTCCACCTCCTACAAAATTTTGCTGAGAACTAAAAATAGTCGGGACCCCCCTTAGTCTATCCTTAACTGAACACACCCTGATGCTAAAATTAAGGCCTAGATATGTCACTTCATTGCCACACGTATTCGCAAGCCTCTGTGAATTCCTTGCATTGTCCGCTAGTCGCACTATTTTGCCCATATACATCAACCCAGAGAACCTCTGTTGCACTCTTTGCCTCTCATTAAGGATGCAAAATAAAGCAAACCGTAATTCACTCCTTTTCAAGCGTATTTTTGTGGCCTTAACATAAAGCGAGAACAACAAATGAGACAGAGGGAATTCTTGCTTCCGTCCTCGTTGAACTTTATCTAGTTATGTGTCTTTCCGGCCTTCCCATACGATTTGTACATGGTTGTCCCTTTAAATCCCTCAGCAGCTCCGCATAATTATCATCTATGCCCTCGGGCTTGAGAATATCCCACAGCAATTTCCTGTCTACAGTTTCGTAAACTTCCTTTATTAATATCTAGAAATGCTATCCGTAAAGGAATATTCTGAGCTATTGAAATCTCTATGCACCGAGTTAATACAAATACATATATTATCCTTGATGAAAACTGAAGAGGACGAAGTCGAGAACGTCTGAGGCGAAGGCTGGCGCTAGCGCGCGTCTTGGCGGTTGGATCAATAAAACGCAACCGACGGACATGAGTCTCTGTCTTCAATATAGTATTTTGGTGCCGTAAAACCCGGGAGAATACTCGCGTCCTGCACCGACGATGGATCGACTGCGACGCAGCAGAGGCGTACTTCGAGCCGCTGCTACAAGGCTCATCTCGTCTGCTACCGAAGCGCTACAAGGCGAGCATCTTTCGCCATCCGACCTGCAAGTTATTGTGGATGACCTGAAGGACAAGGACTCGGCGCTAGGAGCGCTCAACGAGAAGATTGCCGACCTCATGAACGACGGTGACGAGTACGAGGCGGAAGCCACTGTAGATCTGTAGTACCACGACAAGACCCGCAGCACCGTGAGCCGGGTCCGCTTCGTTCTAAATTTTTTTTTTTTTTTTGCTGCAAGGGCCGGAGACAGCGCTACCCAGAGCGTTCTGAGCGACACCGCCCCCCAAGGTGTCTTCACTCAAGCAAGTTGCCGAGCACCGATACAACAAGTTGCCCTACCGAAAATACAGGTGCCCGTTTTCTCCGGGGAACTTCGCGAGTGGCAGGGCTTCTGGGAACATTTCGAGGCCATGATCCATACCAACCGCGAGCTGTCCGACATAGAGAAGTTTTCGTGAATTTCAGATCCTACTTAACCGGAACAGCGAAGTGTGCACTCGAAGGTGTGCGCCTGGCGGAAGCGAACTACGCGGTAGCGGTGAAAATGATCCAAGAGAGGTTCGGCCGTCATACCGCCCTCGTTGACTACCACATCGATTGTTTGCTTGCCATCGTGCCCGTTGATCGCTCTCCTCTCTTATCGCAGCTGCGGGAACTCTACGAAGAGGTGCACTTTCGTACAAGCTGTTTCGACAGCCTCGGAGTTCCAGCGTCAGAATACGCGGTCATACTTTATCGCGTCCGTATGCGATCGCTCCCCGAAGATATCGCCATTATCTACCGTCAACGCATGAAGGAGACTGAGGCCGACGACGGGGCTACTCCGAGGTCGCCGCAAGAGGAGGTGCGAAATGTTATGAAGTTCCTGCAGGTGCAAGTCGGGAGCAGAGATGGGAGCCAGGCCTCCCGTTCAAAGTGCCCACCGAAAAATATCTCCGTGGGACATGGGCGATGCCAAGCTTGTCTACTACCGCCGTTACCGTCAGCATTAGCGTTGGACGCAGAATCAGCATTGAACGATCATCCCTGCTGTGTACTGTGCGATCAACGTGACCACGCCATAAAGAACTGCCACGTCACATTGTCAGCCGACGAAATTAGACACCGACTAACTGAAAAAAACTGTTGTTTTAAATGTGGCGGATATGGACACGTTGCACGAAAGTGCCGCAATGCGGCGTGGCTCAAGTGTAAGTTCTGATCGAAACGTCATCTTTCAGCACTTTGCGCCATATGGAAACAAGACAGCAACCGCCCGTCTACCGAGTGCAGTGATCCACTTGTCAACCATGACCCAACGAAAAGTGACAAGCCGGCAGTGACAAGTGCTCCAGCTAGTAGTGATACGTCTGCACATGTCCTGATGCAAACGGCTACACTGTGGGCGCCCGGAAACCACAATTCCGTGTTAGTTCGATTGCTGCTTGACACCGGCAGCCAGAGAACGTTTATTCGATGCGACTTGTCTCGGAGACAGGTCCCGAGAAAAGGCTCGACCTGCCCTCCCTCGGGACAGAAGACCTCTCTCTGCTGACGTTTGGCACTTCTAAGTGTTCCCGCCCTTACAGCTGTCGAAGCGTCAAGTTCAATCTTCATAGACGGTTGGACTCCTGCAACGTCACGGTAGACGCGCTGGAGGTACCGGAAGTCTGCACCGTCATGATTCCAGCCACCAGACAAGATCGCCTCGCACAGTTGCATGAACGCAAGGTGCTTGTCGCAGATAAGAATCGACTGGGCGATCGGCCGATACCGAAAATCAGTGTCCTTATAGGATCAGATTACTATTGGAGCATAGTTACCAGAAGAATAGAACGCCTTAGCAGCGACCTATGCGCATTTGAGACGCTCTTCGGTTGGCTGGTGCAAGGCGTTTACCCGACGCTCACCATACCTTGCCCAATTGGAACTCCAGCAGATCTGCCCTATTTCTTGCGTCTGAGCGGAATGGGATAGCCGCATATGACATTGCTGACCCGACGGAGATGTGGCGACTCCATGCAATAGAGATCACCGACCCTCAGATACCACCGGCGTTTGTGACCAAGCGGCAGTGACTCAGTTCACACAGCACGTGCACAAGGAAGCTGTACGTTACGCGTTACGTGGTTCCTCTTATGATAAGGCACCAGTGAAGACTAACATTGGAAAAGCCAGAGCAACAACAAAGTTGCTTGGCTTAATATGGAACCGTAACGCTGACGATATCATGCTTACCACCGAGTACGTTGCTGCACACTCCGCCACGAAACGCCCCATTCTGCATGCAGTCATTCGCAAGACTCTACGATCCGTTAGGCCTCATGGCTCCGTTCGTCATTCGAGCGAATTTATTATTCCAGCAGCTGTGGCGAATGAACTCACCGTGGGACGAACCATTACCGAAAGACATCGAGAAACAGTGGAAGGTTTGGACGTCCGAACTACCGATGCTGTCCTCGCTGTGCATTCCACGCGGCGTCGTTTGCTCTACTCCGCGAGGGATTCCATCGTTTGAAGTTCACCTATTCGGCGATGCAAGCGCACTGGCATACGGTGTAGCCGTCTACATGTGCTACGAGATCACAGGAGGAACGTTTAAGGTTCAGCAGCTCATGAGCAACTACAGGGTCGCACTGCTGAAAACTACCTCGCTGCTACGCCTAGAGCTGCTTGCGTGTCTGTTGGCTGCCAGGCTGTGGAACTACTTACGAGGCATTTCAGAAACATTTCTGTAAAGGGTTTTTTTTTAGGGGCGAAGCTCCTTATAGCGGCACCCGTTCGTCCCCGTCGTCGTAGTAGTAGTGTGTAACCAGTCTGAGAAAAATGAGAAAAAAATTCCGAAGTTGTGTCCGTAGCGCGGAATCGAACCAGGGACCCCTCGCTTCCGAGCGCGCGGCGTTAGCCCACTACGCCACGAAGCGGACATGGACACACGCACCACGATGGCAATAAATACCCAACATTAACGAAAGGCCGCGTTTCTAGCGCGTTTCTAACGCGTTTGTGCTAGCGCGTTACGGCCCGTGTAAAAAGCTGGTGTAAGACGCTGTGGCCTCTCCGGCTTACCTTCAACGCGTTTCGAACGCGCTGCCCAAGGCGGTGGCAAGTCAAGTTCAAGTCGAGGAGCGTTTATGAATACGGAGGGTATACTCTCTCAGCAGTCATGTGATGGCGTCGGCAAACGCGGTGCACGTTCCGGCATGTGTAAATGGCCTGCGTAAGACGCTGTGGCCGCTCCCCCTTACTAGAGAGTACTGCACGTTTCTAACGCGTTTTGTGCTAGCGTCCCCTTAAGCGGGAGATCCGACGATTCCCTCCGGAGCTTCGCCCACTCATCATCATTCACCAGGGTTTTTTTTTTTTTTGTGAGCGACTCATCGATAGCCCTACATTGGATTGCTCCTGAAACTAAACGAAGGGAAACTTGTGAGAAACCGTGTTCTCGAAATACAACGCTTGATTTCGGGGCATTCTCGGAGGCACTGCGCAGACAACGACAATCCAGCAGATTTTCTCACGCGTGGAGCAGCAGGCCTGTCATTGACGCGCAAGTCTCTCCGGTGGACCGATCCTTCGTGGTTGTCCCAGCATCATTTGAAATGGCCCGCGAAGTTTTGTTTTGCTCCTTCACTAGAGTGTCTTTCTACCGAGACCAGTGAAGGGCTTGCTCCACCGCCGTAGTGGCACCCCCTGCGCCCCAACACGAGCCACTGTTTGAGGTTGCAAGCTTTGGAGGCCTCTCCCGATTACTCAGAGTGACGGCTTGGATCACGAAGTTTCGTCGGAACACTTCGCAGAACACGCCATCTTCTACCAGCCCACTGACGGCGTCAGAGTTGCACCAGGCGGAGATGTATTCGTTGATGCTTGTCCAACACTCTGCATTCGCAAGCGAAGTCACGGCCTTGGAAGAAGTTCAACGAGTTTCCCACACCTCCAGTGTGCTGACGTTACAACCGTTTCTCGACCGTGACAGACTACATCGTGTAGGAGGCCGACTGCCGCAGCTTAACGACCGACAGGAAGCGAAGCATCCAATCTTGCTTCCTGGTTGCATCAACCGACCTCTTGTTTGATGTAACGCACCTACGACTCCTACATGCAGGAGTTCAACTCACTCTCCTGGACTTTCGGGAACGCTTTTGGATCCCCAAGGGGCGTCGCACAGTGAAGCGCGTTTTGAAGGCATGCTTAGCATGTCGCCGACGGCGCCTACATCCCGAAGCTGCCCCTGTAGCAACCTTGCCAAAGGAAAGAATCAGTGAGGCGACACCGTTTGAAGTGGTGGGAATTGACTTTTGTGGGCCATTCTATTGCCATGCTGAATTACCTCCCACTGTAAAAGAGTACATCGTTGTCTTTTCTTCGGCTTTGACGAGGGCAGTACTCCTGGAGTTGACCACAGATTTGACAGCGCGAGTATTCTTACTAGCCTTCAGGTGCTTTGCAGCACGACGTGGAATTCCTGCTATCGCGCACTCCGACAACGTGAAAACATTCCGCTGCAGCGCCAAGCATTTGTGCTTACTTTTCGAAGACAACGTTCACGACTATGCCAGCTCTCACCGAATCCAGTGGCACTTTATTGTTGAATGTGTGCCGTGGTGGGGATGCTTTTGGGAGCGTGTAATCCGCACAATTAAGGATGCACTAAAGCGTTGCCTGGGACGGAGCAGCTTGAGCTACAACGAGCTACTCACCGTGCTTGATGAAGTAGAGGCGGCAGTTAACTGTCGTCCGCTCACCTACTTGGAGGATGACGTCACATCCACAGACGTTCTGGCGCCCTCGCACTTCTTAGCCGGCAAGCGTTCTCGTCATTGCCAACAGAACAAGACAACTAAAACC